>NW_014577979.1:99138-103774 GCF_000485595.1 Priapulus caudatus
TATTTTATTTATAATAACTTACTTTATTTATAATAACTTATTTTATATTAACTTATCAAGTTGATGAACTAAAGTTGCCGCTGTGATCGTCACATGGAAAGCTGGAGAGTTTTTCTCACAACGTGCGCTTGCGGAATTTATATCTCTCTCTCCTGATACTTTTACTCTTAGACCGGAGTACTTTCAAAACAACATATATTATATAGCTAGCTGTAAATCCATAATGTTTCATGGAACACCTGTAATGTGGCAATATATATTTATTATATTAGCAGGAGGGAAGGAAGACCTATCTGCGTGGCAGAGGTCGGGGATCGGGGGGGGGGGGGCACAGCTTGCCGTCATCCTTGCGATGCACACATAAATGCGCTAACTGTCCGGATGGAGGGGGGAGGGGGTCTGCGTCTGCGTCAGGTTGTCTGCGTCATCCTCTACGTTGGGGGGGGGAGGGGGTCTGCGTCTGCGTCAGGTCGTCTGCGTCATCCTCTACGTTGGGGGAGGGGTGGGGGACCCGCAGCGGACGTTATTTCTCGCGGGGTGGGGTAGTGTGGGTGGCGTTTGTAAAAAAAAAACCTGGAGGGGCGGAAGGTGCCCGCTAGTAAATCATTATATTCATACATAGTGAATATTTGTGCATATAATCACGGAATCTTTGAAACGTTTGTCGTCGTTGCCGTGGCAACGGGACGTACACTGCGTCCAGCCATCCCCTCCCCCTCTAGGAGAGAGGGGACGATCGATGCGCGCGCGTGGGTGACTGTCATTATTCTAGATGGACGCCGGCGTCGCGTCGCGTTGCTGCCCCTTCGCGTCCGCCGCCAGTCACTCACTCGCTCGCTGATTTTGACGGGCAGGATTGACACGCGAATCAATGTAATCAAGATCTGATAATAGAGAAGAGTATAGGACACCGTTTTAACAGCGTTTTGCATTCTGACGATTTGAAGACGCGAATTGATTTTTCAATTCTGACGATTTGACGATTCAATCTGACAGGATTGACACGAAAGTAATGGAATCGAAGGTAATGGTGTGGTCGTGTGGTCGGGTGGTCGTAACCATAGCGACTGTGCCGCACGCACAGAAGCTTGTCTGTGCGCTGCTGCTACTACTTCCGTAGCCGCCCCGTGTCTACAACGCGTGCGGTAGGCGGTAGCGTGTTTACGAGAGAATGTGGCGTGTTTTGAGAGTGGATGGGTGCGTGCGTGCCTATGTGTGTATACATGTGCGTGCCTATGGGTGTGTATGTGTATGCGTACGTGCGGGCGGGCGTGCGTGTAGTGTGTGAATGCGTGCGTGCATGTGTCCGTGTGTGCGTGCGTTCACACACTGTAACAGTGTTAATGTAGTTTAGAATTATTAGAAGGTAGAGAGTAGAGATAGTTTGAGAAGATACGTGGTGTTCGTTCGTAACACATGTATAGATATTTGCGCTACCAAGAGCGCATAGTTAAATAATATTACAGCATTAGGCCAAAACAAAATATAGGTGTGGTTACCGTTTCCCGACCGACCTTATTTATTCCCAGCGACCCTAAACATTTTATTGTCAATTTTCTTTAAAGTAAAAAAATAAAATTTAAAAAAATAAAAAAATATGAATTGGACAGTTCCTGCTTCAAAAGGCACAACGCACATCCTTCGGACATGGTTCGTAAATAAAATGTTTCAATAAAATAAAATGTTTTCCCTACCTACCTATCTTTTTTTTTCCGGCATGAAACGGTAACCACACCTATATTTTGTTTTGGCCTTAGCGAGCAAGTAGAGCTAGAAATAGCAGCATTAGAACTAGTAGCATCAGTGAACGTTGACCGCGCCGTGTGTATTAGCAGCAGTTCATTACGTAAGGTTAGCACGGGTTGGTCGCGCGCAGGCCAGGAATACACGGCAAGCGTGCATGTTGACCACATGTGATAAGTTCGTGACGATCGAGTTCAGAAGTTTCTCGCGTATAGCCCCATACCATATAGGTGGCTTGGCAATGTCATTCCCCCAGTGAGATAGATGCTTTCTAGTTCAGTAAAGTTCCACTAGTTTCCATCAGGGCAGCACAGTCCAGTGCCCAATAATTTACGTCATAGTGTACCACTTGGACATAAATTAGTTAGCGAATCAAAGAGCAGAGAAAATCAAGGGTCTGACCAATGGTCAGACATGGGGGAGGGGCTGATTTATTTTGAGTAGTATATAATCGCATGCAGAGCGTCGGAGAGACAAGTTTACAAGTTTTACAGTTTTTTAGGGTCAGTACTCTACTAGTCTGTATTAGTGATTCTCTGAGTAGAATAAAGCCATCTAGTCTGTTAGGGTTAGGGTTAGGGTTAGGGTGATGAGATAGGTGTTGAACAGATAACAGATAGGTGTTGAATCGTTATTCGTCTTACGCCGCAGGAGAGACACAGAGGCAAGTCTGACGTTGCCTTCAAGCTCACCACAGCACGAACCGAACCGAAATGATATCACATATATAACAACACAACGTATCAGTGCACGTACGCGTGCAATTACTTGTACTTGCTACCTGCCCTCAACTGTCGGAGTGTTATTTGTTTACTGGTTATTAAAAACTTGGGGGGGTAGAAGGTCGAGTGCAGCATGCAGCACAACGCACCAAGGACACACGCAGACCGAGGGATGTTTCGGTGTGTTTTGGGTATATTTAGAAAGCGCGTGGCTCGAACCGGGCAATTTGGCGCGGAGAGTGGGTAATTATTTCATTAGTCTCCCGGTGTTTGTTGTCAAAGTAGGAACTGCGTGCCAGCGCCGTCATGTCATCTCGATCCATCGTTACGCGAAGCTGACAGCTTGCTAATTATACGTTCTGCATCCTGATATGAATAAGTATCGGCATTGTGCTCCCGTAGAGACACCACTACCACTAGCTGCAGCAGCAACAGCAGCAGCAGCAGCAGCAGCAACAGCACCAGCAACAACAACAACAGCAGCAACAACAACAACAGCAGCAACAGCAGCAGCAGCAGCAGCAGCAACAGCACCAGCAACAACAACAACAGCAGCAGCAACAACAACAACAGCAGCAGCAACGGCAGCAGTAGTAATAGCAGTAATGGCAACAGAAGCAGCAGCAACAGCAGCAACAACAACAGCAGCAACAACAGTAACAGCAACAACAACAACAACAGCAGCAACAACAACAACAGCAGCAACAACAGCAGCAGTGACGGCAGCAGTAGTAATAGCAGTAATGGCAACAGAAGCAGCAGCAACAACAGCAGCAACAACAACAACAACAACAACAACAACGACGACGACAACAGCAGCAGTAACAGCAGCAGCAGCAGCAGTAATATCAGTAACAGCAGCAATAGGACCAGTAGCAGCAGCAGCCGCAGCAGCAGCAGCAGTAACAGCATCACTAGGACCAGCAGCAGCAGCGGCAGCAGTAGCAGCAGCAGCACCACTACCAGCACTAGTAACGCTCACTCTGACCCCGAGGTCGCGTAGTATTACGTCACTGCCGACTGCGTTCACTCTTACTCTCCGTTTCTCCATTCAGCGACTCTATCGTTCTACGATTACATCATCAAAGTATTCCAACTCACTGATGATCGTAATAATTTCCCGCAGAGTCAGCACAACACACACACACTCTGGGTCTCTCTCTCTCTGTCTCGCTCTCTCTCTTGCCTGGGTCAGTGTCGCATGGGGTTCCTCAGCTATTGATACACATATAATAATTACAGTAGCATTTATGCGCGCGTAATTCGACACTAAAGCTTCAGTGATGCTAACGGTGTCAAGTGTACCTCGGGGGCATCTCTCATCGCCTTCCCTCCCACCTCCCCTCCCCTCCCACCTCTCCTTCTCTCCCACCTCCCCTTCTCTCCTATATATATATATATATATACCTATATATATGGTCATGGTCATATATTAGTTTGTGGTTTAATGTCATTTAGGTTAGGGTTAGGGTTAGGATTATCAATCATTAATCATTAATCATTAATGATATCAAAGTTGGAAACACTCCTAATGGAGCGTTAGTTCGGCATTTGTGAGGGAGCAAGAACCGTAATTATCAAGCCAGACCTCTCCGATAGAGTGCGAGCGACAGCGGGAGGAGCCGAGAATGGACAGACATACGGCGCGTGGAGGCTCCCCCACCGACAGCCGCAAAGAAAACTCGCACAGCGGGGTAAGAAAGGGACGCAATTTGGCCAAAGTAAAACGAACACAGCGGCGGCAGCGCTCGGGATGCTGTGTGCGGACAAGCTGGGGGTGCGGCCCGCACAAAAGTCTCGAGTGAAAACAACAATTAGTTGATTACGTTTACAAGAGCCCGCGTGTGTGGGTGGGGGGCGGGTGTCGGGGTGAGGGGGTGGGGGTGGCAGAGTCCGGGATGCAACCCGTGCGAGTCTATAAGAACGACTTCACAGTTTGGCTGGCCGACGCACGCAGGGGGCCCAGCCATTCATCGCAGCTCGCTGATGGGAAAATGATAGAGAGCGAACGACGAGAAACTGCGGGAGCTTTCTCTCTAACTTTCTCTGTGTGTGTGTGTCTCTCTCTCTCTCTCTCTCTCTCTCTCTCTTTCTCTATCTTCCTATCTCTCTCTCCGCATTGCGCTCTCTCTCTCTCTTTCTTTCTTTCTCTCTCTCTCTCTCTCTCTCTC
>NW_014577979.1:105207-110156 GCF_000485595.1 Priapulus caudatus
ACACACACACACACACACACACACACACACCAGTGAGAGACGAAAAGGCGTCGTTTATCCGCTGGCTGTGTCTGGCACGGCGCGAGCGCGTCTCGCGAGCCTCGTCACGTCAGCAATCTCCGAATCTCGTAAATGCATGATCGCGACATCGGCCCAAGGCGGCTAGGTGATTAACGAACGCATCGGCGAGCGTTTACCTGAGTCGCTTACCTGTGGGCGCGAGAAGGTGCGGCGCCATAATCTCATAACGACTGCACGCGGTGAATCGATCGAGGAATTAGGGGCGGAGGGAGGATGAGGAGTTTGGATGGATAGCAGGGTTTCTTCTGAGGGAAAATTAGACAAAGGAGGTAATGGCCAGTTTGGGAAAAAAACACGCATGATTCAAATACAAATACAAATCAATACATTCAAATACATTCAAATACAGGATGTATTGATATACTTATAGATATGTAGATACAGGATATACTTATCAGTAAATACAGGAACATTTTCACAACGGCGATGTTAAATTTGACAATGGCGGTGCGCCACTGTGCCTCTTATGTATAAGAAACCCTGGATATCGGGGTTCGCTGTGGAAGCCAACTACTGATCATTACGCGCAGCCCCCGCGAAACTACGCTCAGACGCTGATACGAACACTTATGGCTTTTCGCTTTCGATTGGAAACAGATGGAGGTGTGCGAGAAACGCTCTCGGTCACTGCCTTCGTTTAAAGCACCCGTTTTATTTATCGAAAATCCGCCCTGTTTTCGCGCACCAACTGGGAGGCCGGTCGATGGCAAATTGGCAGCGTTGGGCATTTTTCGAAATCGGCAAACGAAAATCGTCCCCTCCGTATGTGTGTTGTCCGGTACATTCCTGAAAGTAGTATTCACTATTGTGTATTGATTTTTGATTTGTGATTAAGTGAACTTTGGCAGAACTGTCGGTGGAGAGTGGAAGAGCGCATGTGTATGCAGGGGTAGAAATTAACTTTTGAACAAGGGAGTCCAACGACTCCCTACCCTCAAAAAAAAAGTCCAAGAGTCCACAGCAAAATGAGGGAGTCCGCAGTCTGAGGTTCAAAATTAAATATATTAACAATAACGCATGTGCTAATTTTTAAGATTCATGCAGTTGCACGTCTGCCAAATTTACTTTGGCCATTAGCTGAAAAAATACAGTAATTCCGCGAGGCCGTGCTTCGGAACAAACTATAGTTAGTATGGCAGAATTTTCAGGGAGTCACACGGACTCCTGCATATGTCAAATCAGAGAGTCCGACAGTAAATCAGGGAGTATTTGACTCCGGACTCCCGTTAATTTCGCACCCTGTGTATGCGTGTCTGATCGGAGAGTGTGAGAGCGATGCGCGAAGTATTCGATATTAAGATTCGAGGCTTAAGAGTGACGAGTGTTATACATGGCCTCATCGTGTTTCACGCCCAGCCCGCACGGCGTTAGCAGAAGTCGTATAGATACAAACTACTTTTAATCTGTAATTTTTAACTCGTTCTAACTAA
This sequence comes from Priapulus caudatus, assembly GCF_000485595.1. Lineage (NCBI taxonomy): Eukaryota > Metazoa > Priapulida > Priapulimorpha > Priapulimorphida > Priapulidae > Priapulus > Priapulus caudatus. Next base: position 106,719 of record NW_014577979.1, read on the forward strand.
CTAACTAAGTTCTCTCTCCTCTCTTTAACTCGTTCTCTCTCTGCTCTCTTTTCAGTGGCGGTGTCAAGTGGACGGACCTGGACGAAAATCAAGGTAATTCCCCTCGCATTTCCCGCGCTTCCTGCGAAAGTATTCATTTACTACGCACTTCTTCGTTATCCCAAAATTTTAACGAAATCATTATGAGAATCCATACAAGCTATGCAGTCGATGTGGCGATCGTCGGTTCACGACGCAATTGTACGTGGATACGTGGCGCACCGAATTCTCCGCACAGCAGCTTCCCAATGGAATATTTACATCCCCTATATCACCCTACATGTAGTTATACCCTATTTCACAATTTACAGTATAAGGACGTAACATAGAACACATATATTTAAGCATATACGTCTATAAAACTATGCACGAACTTTGAATAGGATAAACCAATTGCTATGTTCAATGTATATAACTATTTTAGCATTATTTACCTGTGTTGGAAATGTACACCATCATATATGTAAACCATCTCATATAAGCACTAAAGCAATATGTTTGTATCATCTGTAATGTGATTACCATTACATCTGATGTTGTGTAGCATATATTCTATACATGTATGTATATGCATTTTTGGAAATAAAGTACATTATACAAAAAAAAGCTTCCAAACGGAAACCCCCCTGCTGACGCTGACTCATCCGCCGCCTCGCGTGTGTTTCAGCGATTAACTTCCAGGAGGACATCGGCCGCATGATGCTGATGGTCGAGGACTCGTACACGCGGCTCGCCGAGGGCGGCCGTCGCAACGCCATCATCATCTGCGACCGCGGCGTCATGGACGGCTCGGCGTTCCTGCGACCCGACCAGTGGCAGGCCATCATGGCGCGCAACGGCTGGAACCCCATCATGCTGCGCGACCAGCGCTACAACCAGATCATACACATGGTAGGTGAAGGTCGGGCGAAGGTCGGGGGGTCGGGTGAAGGTCGGGGGTCGGGTGAAGGTCGGCAACGGCTGGAATCCCATCATGCTGCGCGACCAGCGCTACAACCAAATCATACACATGGTAGGTGAAGGTCGGGCGAAGGTTGGGGGGGGTCGGGTGAAGGTCAACGGTAGTCGGTCTAAGGTCAGCGAGTTGCGATATTCGCACGTGCGGCTGCGGCACTGGCATTTTGCCAGCTCACGCACTCGCAAAAAGTAACGAGTTTCTATCACTATCGAAATTATGTCCTGCACTGGTGCCAAAACGTCTGGTTCCCCCGTTGCGCTGTTCCACCGATGCGTTCTCGCTATCTCCTCGCGAAACTGGCCGAAATACATCGTCCGTTAAAAAATTCGTTGGTTATTCTTCCTCCAGGTGTCAGCAGCGGAGGGCGCGGAGGAGTTCTACACGACGGACCAGCACGCGACGCGGTACGAGTCATCGGAGCAGGCGCGCGAGCTCGACAAGAGAGCAGCCCAGGCGTGGGTCGGGCATCCGTACTACGACGTCGTCGACAACTCGACCGACTTCGAGACGAAAGTGACGCGCATGATCGGGGTGGGTGTTCACCGGCGCCCTCTGTGCCAGCGGCCGCAGTGCCGCGTCGTACCGGCGCCACCTATGCCGTGTATGGCGGCTCCCTTGTACCGTGTTGTACCGGCGCTTCCTATGATGCATCCATTACATGTGAAGAAACGCATGGCGTGGGATTGATACTCACTCCCTCTATCACTCCCTCTATCACTCCCTCACTCTCTCTCTCACTCACTGACTCTCTTTCTCTCGCTACTACAGCTGGTGTGTGAGCGGATGGGCATACAAGTCGGAGACCGCCTCTCTCTCTCACTCTCTCTCTCTCTCTCTCTCTCTCCCCTCTTCCTCTCTCCCTCTCTCACTGACTCTCTCTTTCTCTCGCTACTACAGCTGGTGTGTGAGCGGATGGGCATACAAGTCGGAGACCGCCTCGCCCGCAACAGCATCAAGCGCAAGTTTCTCGTCAAGCGTCTGCCGCCCGGCATGAAGGTAGGGGGAGCCACGCGCGTGCTACGCGCACGCTCTATTGTCTCCGCGCCTTGCTCACGCGATGCAAATGTGGCGCTGCCCTGGCGTCGCGCGCGTGCGAATGCATGTCGGGCGAACTGTCGGCTGTGTGTTTGCGAATCGCAAAAGTTTTTCTTCACGTCGTTAGCGGCGATTCGACACTCCGTTCCCCGTCGCGAAACGAACCGGGCGTGTTCGTTTGCGACGGCGAACGACGGGCGACCGGTTTGCGTCTGCACAAGTAGTTTTCACGTTGATTTGTAGCCGACGTCTGTAACCGATGCATGACGTGTAAGATGGACATCTGTGTGCGTGTCTGGACGAGGATGGCCGTTGTCTTTGTTGATAACTGTGCCGTTAAGCCAAAACAAAATGTAGGTGTGGTTACGGTTTCCCGACCGACCCTATTTATTCCCAGCGACCCTAAACATTTTATTGTCAATTATCTTTAAAGTCAAAAAATAAAAATAAAATAAAAATAAAAAATATGAATTGGACAGTTCCTGCTTCAAAAGGCACAACGCACATCCTTCGGACATGGTTCGTAATTAAAATATTTCAAGAAAATAAAATGTTTTTTCTACCTACCTACCCTATTTTTTTCGGCATGTAACGGTAACCACACATATATTATGTTTTGGCCTTAGTAGAGCATGCGTGCGTGCTAGAGAGCCGTTTCCTTTTAACAACGATTAACGTCGTAGAAGTGTGCAAGTATCGTTCATCTTTAGTTTTGTATAGAGGGCACTGAAAAGGTTGCTGCGAGTCCTTGAAAAGTCGTGCATAATGGAGAGAAAAAAACCGATTCGTTGAAAGCTGTGCTGCTTGTTGTCAAGAGGTTGTTAAAGTACACAAACACCTCGAAGCGTTTTTATATAAATAGTTGAAAATATTTAAACCTTTAAGGACCTTTTTTGCAATCTTTACTGTGTACGTGTTAATCGTACAGCAAGTGCAGTATAAACAATTGTAAACCGATCTCTTTTTCGCAATTTCATATAAAAAAATCACGTCTGGAGTGGAGAGAAAAACAAGTGAGCACCCCGTCGCAGCATTGTCGTCAGCGCCCTCTACGTGTTAGTGTGATGATTTTGCCGTGTCACTATTGTTTTGCTGTGGCAGATGCGTGCGTCTGCGTGCGTGCGTGCGTGCGTGCGTGCGTCTGCGTGCGTGCGTGCGTGCGTCTGTATGTGCGTGTGTGTGTGTGTTTATTTGCATGTCGGTTGCTGTTTGTAGGACTTTAGCATGCCGAGCGGTGGCGGCAGCAGCAGTGAGAAAGCAGATGCAGAAGCAGCGGCGGGGGCCGCGTCTGACGAAGAATCTTCGTCTCAAGTATATAATGTACTCACACATTTACATTCACGCTCTCGTTGTTCGTCCATGTTCTCTCGTTGTTTGTCCCTGATCCCTCGTTCGTCCGCGTCACT
>NW_014577979.1:110166-125257 GCF_000485595.1 Priapulus caudatus
AATTGCGGTCGGTTACTGAATGAGAAGTGCGCCGTTGCTATTGCCTACTTCGTAAAGTCTCGACATATAGGGTCTGGTCCGGAAGCCAACAACGTCCTTGGTTCCCGCACCGATGCCTGCTGCAAGCTATTACACAAGCGTTTCGCAACGTTCAGATTTGCGTGGCATAACTGATTCGTTTAAGAAGAATTATTTCTTTTAAACAGTTTCAAAGCGTTATATTAAGGGTTATAAGTAGGTCTTAATCAGGTTTCCTATGGTATTTGTTGCAGGATACTTCGCGAAAACAGTTGGGCGACACGAACACAGTCTACTATCGACATCCGGCGTCTTGCGCGTAAACGTTAAAAGCAATGTCAAAGATGTCAGGTTATTTAAAACTCGTTTATACCACCGTTTTTTGTAAAAATTACTTAAATTGTTTAACAAAAACGTAGGTATCAAACGTTCATGCCTAATAATAACAACTTATATAACATAACTAATATTGTGGGATTGTCAACAACTGAATATAATTGTCTAAGCACAACGGAAAATATCTATGAGCTCTACCTCCGAATCGCACACATACACGCACCCGCGCTCAGCTATACAGAGCTAACAACACCATCGGAGCGGCCACAGCACGCATACAACAACGATGCCACCACAGCTACACTGACACGGAGCAACTTGAGCTGCGCACACAACCGCACTCCACGAGCCTCAGCGAGTCACGAGCGGCGACACCACACTTACCACGAGCCATAGCACGGCAACTCGCACTATACACCACACGCCAACAACACCACGCGCACGCACACCAATGCCACGATCATCTATACAACAACGCTGCACACACGCACATCGGCACATACGCACGCACACACACGGTTCTTATGCTCACATGGCATACAAACACTCGCTCACCCAACACGCCATGCCCGGCTCCTCACTCACATTCACACACGCAACACACTCCCCCACGCTCCACACACACAACCACACACGTGCCGCACGCTCGGCTTCCATGAACACCTCACACACTCCCAATGCCAGCTTCCTCACTCACCATTCACACTCGCTCACCAACAAACGCATGCTCGCCTTCCTATGTCACATTCACACACGGCACGACCTCCGGACGCTCACACTCCCCACGCTCACAAAGACACACGACGGCACTATCTGCCAACTGCCACACGACGTACCAACACCTCGCCAACGCACACACACCGCAGCTCCACAAAACACGCTCACCAACACACGCATCGCACGCAAATGTACGGCAGACCACAGCACCTCCCGACGCTCATGCACACAACACGCACAAACTCCCACAATGTGGGCCCACACTCACGCACACACTCCACGCTGACACACACACGCACACACTCCCACTCTCAGCTTCCATGAACACACCGCACACACTCCCTAACGCTCACAACGACAGCACACTCCCACGCTCCCACACAACATAGGCCGCACCAGCCACACATACACGCAACAGAACACAGCATACCGCACGGCACCCCACACCTACCCACCACACTCACAACACAGCTCCTCAATCTATCAACACACACAAGCGCGCGACCACACAGCTCACACACAAACACACACACACAGCAACACACACAACACACAAACCAACGCGCCACCGCAAACCCACATCCACGCATACACACGTACCAATCGCTCGCGAACGCGTACAAACCGACGCGCTACGAACACACACCGCACCACAACAACAAACACACACACACACACACACCACACACACACACACACACAGCACACACAACACGGCGCACGTACTGAGGGGACGACACGACGCACGCACCGTTACCACGCGTGTCCTGGCCCCCCTGCAGCAGGCCGCGCCACGACCACACATCACGACCACGCACCCACAGGCATACGCACACACGCACGCATCCGTAACTCGTACCGTTCTGTGGCCCCCTCCTCGCAGACCCGGCGGCACACAGGCCTCCACATCACACGTGTTTGCCGGGAGCAGCAGTTTCGCTCGACGCACGCACGCACACCACGCACCGCACACGGCCGGCACCACCGTTCTGCTCCCCTCCTGCGCGCCGCCGGACACATCACATCAGCGCACAACACAACGCGCACGACAAACCGAGCGCCTGTGCTTTGCGGCACACCGACACACAATACACCACACACACTCAACACACACACACACAGAGGCACCTCACTCACACCCACACCACACACACACAACACACACACATACACACAAGGTGCGCACAACACTCACAATCACACACACACACAGCACACAGCACACTCACACACACACACACACGACCACCAGCAAAACACACACACACCCACCACCACACCACACAACGCCCACACACAGGCTGACACGAACACACACACACACACAACACACACACCCAGCCTCCCCACGCGTACTCACCATTCTGGCCCCTCCTGCGCAGCCGCGCCTGCGTCTTGTTGTGCGGCGTCACCAGGTAGTCATGCACGACGTCGAAAATCCCTCCAATACGCAACGGAACTGAGAACAACACACCGGCAATCACAACACGAACAAGCTGGCGATGACAGACAGGCCACACGCTATGCCCATTGTACCGAGCAGCAAATCACTCGAACGCCGACCACTACACCATACACACACATCCACCCGCCGGCTCTCCGTCTCTCTCACCGCGAGTCCGCACAAAGGGTTCGCAGGCGCGAGATCACGAGCACGACAGCGGACGCACAAACGGAACTACATCAAGCGTTTCGTTACTGCGATTAGCCAACACATGCCAGCACACCACACACAGAGTGCACCACGTTCAAGACAATCCGAGCGAGGAGCCACAAACAATGAAGAGCGGGTAAACTTCTAGCCGACGATGCGAAGTGAGCCACACAGTCACACGCACTAGAAACGTGCTGTAAGTGCTACGTGTTAAACTATAGATAACAGCAAAAATGATACAAGAGTCAAACACAACGACTACGGCAGTTCCCCCCAGGCGAAACGGTTGGACCGGGACTCCAGAGAGAGACACTCATGACACGAGAGCTACGTAGTAGTGAGACAGCAGGAAGTGATGATGACAGAGTGGGGGAAAGAGGGGAAGAGGAGAGAGGAAAGGAGAGAGAGAGAGAGAGAAGTAGAAGAGAGAGAGAGAGAGAAGAGAGGAGAGAGAGGAAAGAAAGACCAAGCGAACAGCGAGATAGGAGCGAGAAGAGAGAGAAAAGAGGAGAGAAGAAGAGGAGAGAGAGGAGCAAAGCACAACAGAGAGGAGACGAGCGACATGAGATAGAGCAACAAGCATAATATACACAGAACAACAGCACACACATAACAGTCACACACAGAGAGAGGAGAGACAGCACACACACACAAGCGAAGCACACACACAACACAACCACAGAAGAGAGACGAGAGAGTGAGAGAAGTGAGAGAAAGAAAGAATAATTAATCTGATTAGGGGAGGAGTGTGTGGAGACGAGGGAAAAGGAACGATACAAACATCGAGTTAGGGAACGTGGACGAACAACGGGTAATTTAGGGACGTGGACGAACAACGGGGGTGTATGGAAGCCGGTGGAACCGAACACGTATTAAGGGCATGAACGACAACGGGCACTAAAACACGAACGATGCAACCACAACACAAATAGAATCACAATACACACACACACTCAATCTTGCCACACACACACACACACACACCACTCACACAGACACACACACACGGAGTTAGGACGCGGACGCTCCCTACTAAGGAGTAGTTCTCCAAACGCATTGCTGGCGCTAAAATTAACTGCCTACAAGAAAGGCGATGTTTTGCTCTGCACAGCGAGAAAGAGCGCGTTATGTGCGAGCCGTCGACATTCGTGGACTGAGAATAACAGTGAGACAAAGAAGATAGGTAATAATAATGTTGGGGAGACACTCTGCATTGAAGAGCTGTTGAGTCTGATGGTAAAACACGGACGGAACTGCACAACGGAAGCGCAGCTTTATACAGTCGTGCAAAATTCCACGGTTTTTTTCAAAAATTTTAATTGTCAAAACTGTAATCATGTAAATCATCAACGCGATACTCCTGGCGACCTGTTAAAGTCAAAGCAAACCAATCTAATATATAATGAAGAGATTAAAAATATAGAGGACGTGCGCGGAACGGATTAGTAACTATAACAGCACGGGAACGTGTAATGTCACATACCCGGCACTGGAACCAACGAGAGTGAAAGTCACTGACACAGTGCGATACCCAAGAATGGACAACGGTATTAGAGTGACAATTGGTCTGCGGAGAAACATCCCCAAGACGACAACGAGTCTAGAAGAGGAACCGAGAGCGGCACACAAGTCTGAGGCTAATTTAGGGAACCCATTCAGACCCAGCTAGCTACCTACACATGCAAACCGGTGGACCGACACATAACCGGACGTTACTGACCACGGCGGTAACCAGACCTGTCACGGAACACGAGTTAGGGTAGACCCGGTACGTACCGGAACATACGCATGGGTAATGTCATCTAAGCCCTATAAAGGTGGTCATGGTCCAATGACACGCGTGGAGCGTGTATCCCGTATGCGACCAGTGCGAGTCTTGACCTGGAGTGATTAGGTAGACGCTTGATGAACTACAAAATGAGCTACATTTAGAGTCGTTTTAACCCAAGTTACTGGTTGCGGACAGAATCACGACGGGTTAGTTACTGACGAAACAACGAGTTAGGGACAGCGACAGAACCAACGAGTAGGACGCGACGAACAAAGTGGTAATAGGGACATGGAGCGAACAACCGGTTAGGACGTGGAACGAACAACGAAGTTAGGGACGGCGGAACGAACAATGTTAATTAGGACGTGAACGAACAACGCTAGGCGACGGCGGACGACGAGGATGCAGGACATTAAACAACGAGGGATCAAGGACGAACAACGGGTAATTAGGGACCGTGGACGGAACAACGAGTTAGACCGGCGACTGAACAACGTTATCGGACGCAGACGCAACAACGGATAATACGACATGGCACAGACAACGGGCTCGTAGGACGGACGAACAACGAGTAGGGACGCGGACGAACCGAGGATCAGGCGACAAACAACGGGTAATTAGGCGAGCCGTGGACGAACAACGGGTTAAGTGCACGCGGGACGAAACGAACGGGTAATTAGGCGACGAGTGATACCAACGGTTACGTGACACGACGAACAACGAGTTAGGGAGCCTGACAGAACAACGAGTAGGGACGCCGGACGAAACCAACCGGGGTAACCTTAGGGACGTGGACGAACAACGGTTAGGCCGATGCGGGACGAACAACGGCTAATTAGGACGACGTGACGAACAACGAGTTAAGGGACGCGGACGAAAACAAACGGGTTAAGGGATTCGCAGACGAACAAACGGTAATTAGGGACATGACGAAACAACGGGTTAGGGTACGTGGACGAACAATCGGGTAGTGACAGCCCGGACAACAACGACGTTAGGCGACGGCGACGACACGAGGACTCAGGGCATGAAAACAACGAGGGAACTGGACGAACATACCAGAGATAACATGACGTAATCAACGAGAGCGTGAATGTAAATGTGTGACGTACATTATAACTTGAGGACGAAAGTAATCCCGGCTTTTGGTGCAGAGTCTTGAGTTAGTAACCTTTTAAAAAGTAGGTTTAAAACACGGTTAAACTTATCGTTGTTGATACGTCGGTAGTGTTTATGTGATGAACCTTTTGGGTTAAAACTCGTTAGACTCTTTAAACTGGTTCGTTCTGTAAGCCCGGCTTTTGGTGCCGAGTCTGAGTTAGTACTCTCCTTTTAAAAGTAGAAGATGATTGCAAAATTGTAATCGCGTTAGTGCCGTAGTTTTTTTTATTAAAACTGAGTCATCTCGCGCACGAGTCGTGACGATTGATTTAGACAATTTTTTATTAATCCATCGTGCGCGAGTTTTGGCGATTAATTGATCGATTAAATGTTGATTAAAACTTAATTAATTAAATGTTAGTTTAAACGATTAATTCGGCATTTTTGCGAACCTTTGTGTCTCGTTAATCGTCTCACGGGGATTCTTGGCACCGTTCCAGGTTCCGACGTCAACCGCACGTCGCCTAACAGCCTGAACCGGCGCCTGCGCACCGTCTCCGACTGCGGCCTCGGCCCACAAGAGGGCGCCGTCAACGGCTTGGACGACCGTCGCTACGACGACGTGCACGGCGTCAAGAACCCGCGCAGCCCCTGCACGCCGCCGCCCGTCGAGTGACCGCCAGGGGGCGCCGTCCCGCGCCGTCGTCGGTGATTGTGATGTTCGTGGCGCGGCGGCGGAGCGTTGCGGCAGAGCGTCTCTTGTTATTCATCCCGGCGGTCGTCGCCGAGTGCGGGGAAGGGGTCGCGAACCTTTCGCTCTTCCTCTGCAGGTGGCAGCACCATCCGCTACGTAGCACATCGTTCGCCGCCCCGCGGCACTTGTTTGCGCTCCTTGCTGCCGCCGGCGCACATCGCATTCTGGGTGACGCGCAGAGGGTGCGAAGAATTTAAAGCGGCGTAGGGGGGCGTACGATGGATGTCTGCATCCAAGATATTTTCTCTTTGATTCGTATGTTGCCCCATAGATGGCGCAGCAAGGCGGGTTAGCGAGGTTGCCGGGGGCGCAGGCGATTTGTGTGCTTAGCGTAGGGGGCCGGGGAAGTAGCGACAGTGTTTCTCCTTCTCGCTGCACGCCTGTTGTAGTGAGTCCAAGTCAACGCTGCGCGATGCTACCACGTGGCTCTACCTGGTTGCGAGAACCGTCGTCGTCGAGGCCGGCGTAACAAGAGAGCAGCTGCGCTCGCTCGGGTCGCGCCGAGTGCGTGATCGAGGTGTGGAATTGAATCGTCATTCTGTATTTTGTGTTTGTATTTGTATTTAGCTGTGAGTGAGTGCACAGGTGCACGCGCAAACCGTCGGGCTGAGCTGGTGCGTTTGCATTTTTATTTGTTTTGGTGGCATTGAGGATTATGTGCATATCTTAGACGGATGTCGTTTGTGTAAACGTGGCGTGACTGCAACACATGAGCTCTAGTTAATAGTAATTGGTGCATACATACATATATACATGCATGCATTATCTTGTACATACATACATACATACATACATACATGCACGCAAACACCTATGAATGAATGACTGAATATACATGCACATACACGCCACATACGCAAACACGTGCGCAGACGCGTGCACGCACGCCAGCACACACCTTTAGGCCTTACGCTTGGGCCAGCACTCTAGTGTTTCGTCTGGTCGGTGGTTGCACTTGTGTTTCTGCGGCAATACGCGCGCACGAACGGAAATGTATAGTAATATGAATCGGCAGGTTTTTAGTTTTTTTAAACTTATGTTTATCTTAATTTCGTGCTTCATATGTCGTCATCATTATTGATGCGCGTAGCCACACTTGTTTTATGCACTCTGCTGGCGCGGCGAAGTGTTTCCGGATTCGTTCCACTAGGTGCCAGTTAGGTTCCTCTTCCTCTCTTCCCGTCCTCACCAACAACTAGTCCTACTGCTCGCACATTGAGGGTGGATATGGGGTGAGCGTGAGAGGAGAGGAAGTGGATTGGCCGGCTGTGTGCTTTTTGCCTCAAGGGCGGCCATACTCTGGACGCATAATCAGGCTGAAATGGGCTGTCGCACGACCAAGAACCGTTTCCAGAGACCACATAGAAACACCTAATCTGTTCTAGGTCTCTGCCAGAACCCACACGCCAGATCAATGGCCGCTTGCTTACTCTACATCCTTCTTGTTATATTTAGCTCCTTGGGCGTGTGAGGAGTGCAGCATATAAGCGCAGTGGCTTACTTCAGTCGACTTTCAAAAGAAAAACTTTTCGTCCACAGCTCAGTGTGTGCGCCGTTGTGACTTGCCGTATATCACTCTTGAACCTGTTACGAACCCAATTTTTTCGCAGCCTGCTCACCGCCTGTCTTTCGCGCATCAACGTTTCACACAGAACTTACACGCGACCGAATACATCTCGTACTGCACAACGCGTCACGACGGTGCTTCCGATTTCTGTAAATTTATAAATATATTTGTATTTATAAGTTGCTAGGCAGACGATTATTCTACGTATATATACGACAATATATAGATACTATACGACAGTTATATATATGCAGATGATTATGAGGCAGTAGATCTTCGACTAACGTTTAGTCTGCCGACGGTAGGAGGTGTTAGGAGCAGGTGCTGCTGCTGTATAGTACGCATTGGTTCTCCGTACACATCTGATTAACTTCTCCCTCCTAGCCTCATATGCGGTACACGATTATCTGTATGCCGCGTTGACTGGCTAGATGCTTGTTGTCTGGACTGGCCAGAGAGACGTGTTCTCACATCGGAGCATATTTATACCCATATTCATAGATAGCTGGCTGGCTGCCTTGCCTGGCTGCTGCTGCTGCTGCTGCCTCGCTGGTCGGCTGGTGGTCTGGCTTGCTCGCTACTCACTATCTCGCTCTCGCTATCGCTTTCTTGCTCTCTCACATGCCTTCAGCTGGTGGTGGTGGTGGACTCTGCTCGGACATGCTTCGCGCAGCCTCGCTAGTCTCTCCCGATACTCCGCGCGTATGTGGGTTGTTAAACACGTTCCAGTGTCGCCAGCACCACGCACGCACGCACAGTCTCTCTCCCCACCCGTCAGCACAACATCCTTATTCTCTCTCTCACACCTCTGTACGCTCGGCTGTCACCCTTTATTATTACACTGCAGATAATGACAGCAACGCCAACGGCAGCAGGCAACTAGGCCTGACAGTGCTATAAATACATGTGTGTACGTGTAATGGTTCGATAATGTGTGCTGTATTTCGCGTGCACGACACGTTTCTCTCTCTGTCTCTACCTCTCTCTCTCATCACTACATCTCTTCTCCTCTCTCGCTCCCCCAGATTCGCTCCTTTCTTCACTTCTTTTTCTCTCTCTCTCGCCTCGGCTCCCTCTCTTCATTTTCTCTCTCAGTCCTCTTCTTCTCCTCTCTCCTCCTCCCTTCCTCCTCTCTCTCTCCCCTTCACTTCATATCTCTCCCTCGTCCCTTTCTTCCTTTTCTCTCTCTCCTCTCTCTCTCCCGCTCTCGCCTCGTTCATCGAGCATCCGCCTTTTCTTGCTTTCTCTCTTCTCGCTTCTCCTCTCTCTCTCCTCGCCCTTTCTCTTTCTCATCTCTCCATGCTCTGCCATCCCTCCTCTTCACTGCAACTCTCCGCCCTTCTCTTCTTTCTCTCTCCTCTCTCCTCTCTCTCCTCTCTCCCTCTCTCTCCTCCCTCCGTCTCTTCTCCTCCTCTCTCTCTTCTCTCCTCTCTCTCCTTCCTTCGCCATCGCTCTCTCTCTCTTTCGCCTTGCTACCCATTTCTTTTTTTCCCCCCGCCTTCTTCTCTTCTCTCTCTCCCTGCTCTCCTTTTTCCTTTCTCTCTGCCCTCTCTCTCCTCCTCGCTCCCTGGCTCACCTTTCCTCTTTCTCTCTCCTCTCTCGGCACAGACTCGTGCACCAGCTGTATCATCCTCTGCTGCTGCTGCTGCTGCGCTGCTGCTGCTGCTACTACTACTACTGCTGCTGCCTGCTAACTGCTGACTGCTGGCTACTGCTGCTGCTGCTGCTGCCTCTGCGCTGCTGCTGCTGCTGCTGCTGGCCGCTCGCTGCTACTGCTATCTATGCTGCTACTGCTGTTGCACGTATGATTAGTGCAGTCACCTTCCACGTGTGCGCGCTACCTGTGCAGTACGCTAGTAGTCATTAACGCGTTGCTTAAGTAATTACTGCTAATTACTAATTACTGTGTAATATATATGTAGATGAGCGCGGGGTCGATGCAAGGAGAAGGAAAAATTCGGGAGGGGGCACTCCTTGCGTGAGAAAAGAATATGCACAAGCACTTGTCGTTCGCGATCATAGATGGCGCTGATGTTAACGTGTGTTTCGCGTGCTGTCATTGTGGTGGCTAACCGTGGGCGATAGTATATTGTTATCTGTTACTCAGCCAGGCATTCGTGTACTGAGTAGCGCACACACACATACCTGCACATAGTGTATAGTAAACGTTGATAATCCCGAGCAAGGGAGTTAGTTTTATAATCGGGTAATAATTCCTGTATTTTTTTTATACAAGTTGGCACTCCGGAAATCCGTTGTCGTCGATAGTCTGTAATGGAGCACACTTCGTACTGGCCGTACTTTTTTTCGCAGTAGCTGGAACATTTTACTAGTGCCATTTATTGTCATCTATTGTGTCTCTTATTGTCGTCATTATTTTAATCTCGTGTGTGTATCAGTGCGTCTATTTTCATTGGGTGTTGCTATCCCCCGGGCGTGGAGGGACAGTCACGTGATACAGTTGACGTATACTTCAAAGTCAAAATCTTCCACAGAAAGATTCCACAGTCATACTTCCGTACTAGAACATGGCCTATATCCCTAACCCTAATCCCTAACGCTAACCCTAACCCTAATCCCTAACCCTAACCTAACCCTGATCCTGATCCTAACGCCTAATCCTAACACTAGTGCTGCCACATTGCGGTACTGTCCCTCCACGCCCGGGGGATAGCATTTCCCATTTTCATTCCTCCTGGTTGCATGTGGCGCCACTTTACAGTAGTGCTACTGCTGTGTATTTTAATTAGAAATACTATCGGGGTATTTAGTTATTGTTATTATTATTATTATCATTTGTTATCTTGTTAGAATGTCTGTGTTACGCCCATGCGCATTTTAAGTTTGTGCGTCTCTTTTTTTCTCAATCACCGTGTTATGTTTCTGTTGTTTGGGCGGTAGGGGGCGTTGCTTCTCGTGGTGGAGCCACTAGCGCTTACGTACGTTTGTACGTATTCACAGCTTGTAAATTTCACTTGCTTACTTTCCGTCTTGCACGAGGAGACGCGATTTACAAAATACAAAAATTCGAAAGCGTTCTACTTCATCGTTATTCAACAATATCGAGTACTGTTTGAAAATTGTTAATTATAGACCTCCTTCTCCCCCTCCATTCCGTCCTCCTTCTTCGCCCTCTTCTCGATCCTCCCCCCCCGCTCTTCCTCCACCCTCCTTCGTCTCCTCTTCCCCCATCGCCCCTCTTCCCCCTCCTCCTCCTGCCTCCTCCTTTCGCTGTTCCTCCTGCCCCAGACCCGACACCGGACCCGACCCACCACGTTGTAATGTACTATAGTGGCGTAAGGTGTGTATTCGGAATAGAGCATTCTTGCTTCGTTTCGACTGTCGTCTTTGTTTGCAATATTGTTATATACGTCGTCGGTTTACGTCGCCGCTCGGATGTATTCGTCTCCGCGTTATTATATTTACTGGTGATAGCGCGTGAGAGTGTAAACTGTTCATACGACGCGCGAAGATATAAAAGAACATGATAAAAATTATTATGAACTTCACTCGACAGCGAATTAGTGCGTGCGCGCATGTATTCATGTGTATACAGTTTTTTAAGTAGGTGTATAATTGGATCTATCGTCGTCGTCGTTGGTGTCTGTATGCCCACCCGCGCATGCGCGCAGGGGAGCACGCATTCTCGCAGTGTTTCGGTTTTACGTGTGAATAGATGTGACAGTAATAAACTTACACGCCTTGTATACCGAAACGTACCACGCTCTCGTTCCGCATTTTACTCGCGAAAGTTATTATAAGTGTTGCCTCAAGTTATAAGACAAGATATAAAAGTTATGACACAAAGTGGGTCCACCACACCCCGGCCACATGCACTGATATTACCCCGTAAGTTCATAATTCTTCCCATCCCACGCACCAGCTGCAGTCACAGATGTAGTGTTGACACCATTGTCTAAAGTAACTGATAACTAACTTACAATAAAATAAACCATCTTACAATACAATAACCTCACCTTAGAATTACAATAACTTCCCCCACCTTACATACAATAACCTCCACCTTCAGCAATACAAGTAACCTCACCCTTACCAATACAATAAATTCAACGTTATAAAACTACAATAAACCTCCACTCTTACAATACAATAACGCTCCACCTTAACAATAGCAATAACGTCCAGCCTTACAGATACAATAACCTCGCACCTTACAATACAATAACCTCCACCTTACACTACAAAACTTTCCACCTTACAATACAATAACCTCCACATTTACAATACAATGAACCCGCTCCACCTTACATACAATAACTCCACCTTATCAATAACAATAACCTCCCACCTACAATACAAATAACCTCCCACCTTATAATACAATAACTCGCACTTACAATACAATAACATTCCACCTTACCAATACAATAACCTCCACCCACAATACATAACCTCCCACCTTACAATAGCAATAACCCTCCCACCTTACAATACAATACCTCCACCTTACAATACAATAAACCTCGCCAACCTACAATAGCAATAACGTCACCCTTACAATACAGATTAACCTCCACCTTACAATACAATAACGCTCCAACCTTACAATACCAAAAGAACTTCCACGCCTTACAATACAATAACCTCCACCGTACAACTACAATAACGCTCCACTGTACAATACAATACCTCGCACCTTACAATACAATAACCGTCAACCTTACAATATCAAAAACCTCCACCGTTACATACAAAACCTCCCACCTTATCAATACAATAAGCTTCCACTTAAACAATACAATTAACCTCCACCTACAAATACAATAACCTCCGACCGTTACATATACAATACCTGCCACCTTATAATACAATAACCTCCACCTTACAAATACAATAACCTCCACCTTACAATACCAATAACCTGACCTACAATACAATAACCTCTCACCTTACAATACAATAACCTCCACCTTACAATACAATAACTCGCACCTTACAATACAATAACTTCGCACCTAATTACATACAATAAGCTCCACCTTACAATACAATAACTCCACCTTACAATAATATAACTCCACTTACAATAGCAATAACCTCCCACCTACAATACAATAACCTCCTACCTACAATACAATAACCTCCACCTTACCAATACAATAACTTCCACCTTACAATACAATAACCTCAACCTTACAATACAATAACCTTCCACATACAATACAAAACTTCCACCTTACAATACAATAACCTGCCACCTTACAATAACCAATAACCTCCACCCTTATAATACAGATACACCTCCACCTTAGCAATACAATAACCTCCGCCGCCCTTACCATACAAATAAGCTTCCAGCACCTACAATACAATAACCTCCACCTTAACAATACAATAACCTCCACCTTACATATACAAGTAACACAGTTTACTAGATCACACAAGAAAGGTAATGAGTCACTACAAATAATGTAATATTTATCATCCAAAATTTTGCTTGAAAAAAACATGACCTTGAAAAAGACTGAAAACATAATTCACACTTTTGTGGGAACATGTAACTGAAGTACCTAGCAGTAATAAATTTATAATGTACAATATGGAATCAATCATCACGAAAAAAACAACAAGAAAATACCAATAATACCTTTTCATTCATAGCTGGGTATTCTATCCTATTTCTAAATCTATCTATTATCTGATATGTGGCTTCTATTGATATGGTACTTTAATCTATATCCTATCAGTATATATTCCCCTCAGGACTAAGTGATCCCTTATCCAAATGGTATGCCTGCAACACGCGCTCATTGCACGTGAAATGTTAGCTAGGCAAATGGCTGATTATCAGCCTAGAACTTTTTTCACTCACCCCACAGCACAAAATATGATATACGGGCTATGATACGCGTTTTTACATGTTACACATAACACAGACATAACGCACACACTTAACGGAACGCACGCAACAGGTATGGTCGCACGCACGCGTGCGCGTATATTATATGGCGTAAATTCACGATTTTGTGCTTCGGATGAACAAACAAGTTTCGGCTGAAATAGCGGCCAATTTACCCTGGCATAATGTTTTCCATGCTTGACTGGTCGGGGCGATACTAATCTCACGGACAGGGGAGTCAAGGAATTAAGTGATTCCTTTTATTCACTGTTAATCGTAAGCGTGCTGTGCGAGCGTGCGTGTGGCAAGCGTGCGTGTGCGAGCGTGCCGTGCGAGCGTGGTGCGGTGTGCGAGCTGCGCGTGCGCAGCGTGCGTGTGCAAGCGTGCGCGTGCGAGCGTGGCGTGTACATGCGTGCGTGTGCAACGCGTGGAGGTGCGAGCGTGCGTGTTGCTGTGCGCGTGTGCGTGTGCAAGCGTGGGTGTGCATCGTCGCGGTGCGTGCTTGCGAGCGTGGCGTGTGCGTGCGTGCGCGTGTTGCCGTGTGCCAAGCGTGCGTGCGTGCTTGCGAGCGTGGCGTGCTTGCGAGCGTGGCAGTGGCGTGGCGCGTGTGCAAGCGTGGGCGTGCGGAGCGTGCGTGTGCGAGCAAGTGCGTGTGGTCAAGCGTAGCGCGTGGCAAGCGTGCGTGCGCTGCGCGTGCGTGCGTGCTTGCGTAGCGTGCGGTGTTTCACATATAATAGAGACAGAAATGTAAGAACGAAAGTAATTCAGAAAATGAACAGGAAGTAAAACATGACGGGAAATGTGAGGGCGGTAAAAGAAAGGGAATGCAAAGTTAGAAAAAGAGATTAGCAGGGTAAACAGGATAAGAATGGCAGGGAGGTAAGAGAAGGGCGAGAGGTTAGAGAAGGTAAGGGAAGGGAGAGAGGTTAGAAACGGTAAGGGAAGGGCGAGAGGTTAAAGAAGGCAAGGGAAGTGAGAGAGGTTAAAGAAGGCAAGGGAAGGGAGAAAGGTTAAAGAAGGCAAGGGAAGGGAGAGAGGGTAGGAACGGTAAGGAAGGAAGGGAGGTTAAAGAAGGTAAGGGAAGGGAGAGAGGTTAGATGAGGAAGATCATATAAGGGAATCGTGCGATCGCCTGCTCGTCTTCCGGTCCGCTGCCTCCGCTCGTGATGACGTCACGCGTCGTCTGCCGCGGGTTTGCTGCTTGACACCTCATCTGCGGAGCGACACCGCGTCTGCTGTCGGCGCATACTGTTGGCCATGGTCCAATATGTTAACCGCCCGTGAGTCATTCATGCATTATCACACGCACACGC
>NW_014577979.1:125267-126073 GCF_000485595.1 Priapulus caudatus
GACGATGTAGAAGAAGAGCAACAAAAGAGGAGGCGTACGTGTGCGTGCACATGACGAGGCTAACACTGCGTAGAGTAAAAGTTCTTACTGATCGTTTTCTTTTTTTCCTCTTCCTCGTCTTCCTGTGTAGGAAGACGAAAAAAGAAGCAGAGGAAGAAGAAAAAGAACAACAACAAGAACAACAACAACAACAACAACAACAACAACAACAGAAGAGGCGTGCGTGTGCGTGCACATGACGAGGCTAACACTGCGTAGAGTGAAAGTCCTTACTGATCGCTGTACTTGTTCAACAGATCGGTGGGATTTTCATTCTCATGAAAGTGAAGCGAAATCATCAACACGTGCGCTCCGTAATGTTCATGTGTGTTCCGTGATCATTATACACGTCCCGTGATCATCATACGTGTGTTTCGTACACATCACGCGCGTTCCGTGGCAATCACGCGCGTTCCGCGGCCATCATGCGCGTTCCGTGTCCATCATGCGCGTTCCGTGGCCATCATGCGCGTTCCGTGTCCATCATGCGTGTCCCTAACACGAATGCGTATCATGGAACGCACCTGATGATGACGGAACACGCAGAGAGAGAGAGAGAGAGAGAGAGAGAGAGAGAGAGAGAGAGAGAGAGAGAGAGAGAGAGAGAGAGAGAGAGAGAGAGAGAGAGAGAGAGAGAGAGAGAGAGAGAGAGAGAGAGAGAGAGAGAGAGAGAGAGAGAGAGAGAGAGAGAGAGAGAGAGAGAGAGAGAGAGAGAGAGAGAGAGAGAGAGAGAGAGAGAGAGAGAGAGAAGAGAGAGAGAGAGAGAG
>NW_014577980.1:0-11934 GCF_000485595.1 Priapulus caudatus
ATGGTAGCATAGCTTCAGTGATAGCACAACAGGTAGATGGCATAACAGTTTTATGTATTTAAACTGCCTCCAATTCTGGATCCTGGCTTGAATTTTACACGATGCAGGCCGTGCTAAAGGTGAGCTGTGCTACTGTGCCTGGGTGGGTGGGTTTACCAAGCGTGTTGTGACAGGGAGAGTCTTTCAGATTGAACAACAGAAGACCAGTAATCGTTGAAGAACGCTGAGAGTTGACAACGAGATTGCGCTACTACATTCCTCTGTAATTTCCACAGCTTTAAAATATCTTTTTTCTGAGCGACAAAACATTAAAGAGCGTTACTATAACTACAGCGACGCAAATATCTTAAGAGAACATAATTTGCGCCGCTTATTTCAACGCATATTGATTATACCAAATGTTTCGCCAAATTTAATTTCATTTTTATAAACTCCCGATCGAAGATCGATAGCATAATAGCTCTGTAATCGAACCGTGCAAATTTTTGGCCGGGTTTTTCCGCTAGGTTCATACACGATCAACGCATCTGACTCAGCGGGCAACAAATCATTATTCGTCAAAACCCACCAAGATACCCCGAATGCTCTACCAAATCAACAACACAACGAGAAAGAAAACGCAACAGTCTCTTCCTGATACCCCCACTCCCTACTGTTAGATCGCCCCGGCGGCAAGTGCCGCAGTGCCGCGCACGACCCCCTTCTCCCCGCCTTACGCGCGCCTGCCTGGGTGTCGCGAGGAAAACGCATCCGTAACCAAACACCCGAAAACCTGCACAAAACGGGCCTTGGGAATGCCTTCCGTTACGTCCAGCGCATGGCTCCAGAGATACAAGCCTGAAAGTTGTTATCCAGGCCTCTCGTCAGGTATACAAACAACTGGATTAAGGATTAAAATTTTGCGTAATGATCTTGTTAAGGGTTGCTGAAGGCGGACAACCGCTACCGACCAGGAAGGCTGCTGCACGATGACTAGGAAACACGTGGAGACGAGAGCGAGAGAGGGGTGGAGAGTGAAGAGAGAGGGCGACAGAGGACGGAGAGAAATGAGAAGGAGGAGAGAGAAGATGAGAGATGACGATGAGAGAGAGGGACGAGCGCGGCGTGCGTCAGCCAGTCAGCCCCTAACCAGCCCATCAAATCATCCATCTAGCGCTAGCCAGCAGCAGGCATCGCACCATTTATTCATTCATCTATCCATTCACCATCCATTCCATCAGTCCATCCATCAAAAATTTTTTTTTTTTTTTTTTTTCCATTCATCCACTCACAAATCATCCATCCCCCTCCTGCATCTATCCATCCATCCATCCATCCTCCATCCAATCCATCCATCCAATCCATTCATCCATCCATCCATCTCATGAAGCCAATGCTAATCATCCATCCATCCATCCATGGCATCCATGCATCCATCATCCATATCAAATCCATCCATCCATCCATCCTCTAATCCATCCATCCATCATCCAGCCATCCTCCATCGATCCATCCATCCATTCCATCGATCCCATCAATCCATCATCGATCATCCATCCATTCCATCCATCCATCCATCCATCCATCCATCATCCATCCATCATCCATCCATCCATCGACTCCATCATCATCCATCTCCATCCATCCATCCATTCCATCCATCCATTCATCCATCCATCCATCATACGCATCCATCCATCCATCCATTCCATCCATCCATCCATCATCCATCCATCCATCCATCCAATCCCTCCATCCATCCACCAATCCATCCTCCATCGCATCCATCCATCCATCCAATCTATTCATTATTTCATCCATCCATCCCATCCAGCCATCCACTCCATCCATCCATCCATCCATCCATCCATCCATCCACTACCATCCATCATCAATCAATCAATCCATCATACCATCCATCCATCCATCCATACCATCCATCCATCCATCCAATCCATCCATCCATCTAATCCATCCATCCATCCATGCCTTATCCATCCAGCATCCATCCATCCATCCATCCCATCCATTCCATCAATCAATCCATCCATCCATCCATCCCATCGCATCCGATCCTCCCATCCATTCATCATCCATCCATCCTAGCCATCCAGTCCATCATCCATCCATCCATCCATCCATCAATCCATCCATCCATCCATCCATCGATCCATCCATCATCCAATCCACTCATCATCCATCCATCCATCCATCCATCCAGCCAATCTACTTCATTCATTCATCCACCCATTCATTTTTTAAGCCAACGCAGCCAGCCAGCCAGACCAGCCAGCCAACCAGCCCAACTATCCGACCAACTAGCCAAACATCATCCTGCTAACACCATGGGCTGCCAGCCATCTAGCATCGATCCAAATCAACAAAGGCCAACCTCCGCATTTACCAACCACGGCAAGCCACCAGTCTTCTCTCAGCACGGTGCAGCCAGTAGCATGGCAACAGTCATGGACTGGACCGTAAACGTCGACGCCCCTATCCACTCCGGGTTTAGTGTCAATAATGGGAATATGAAACACTACTAGTAGTAACGCTGGGTCGTTTATAATTTTGTTTTTCACACAAGCCATATAACTTGACTGAGGACGGCGGGGATAGCAGTGGGCGGGCTATGTAGATAATGTATAGGAGGGCGCGGCAGGGCGGATATACGACAGGATGTACGAAGCGTCATCCTACGCCCATTCTTCCTACTATTCATTACGCACTCCACACTACTACTTGCCTGCACAACAGCTTGGATGAATGACGCGGGAGATAGGTGGTGTCCTTTTTTCTTACATTTGTTGATCTTTCGGTACATTCAATGTTCAAACAACATCGACTATATGTAGCCGACTTCCTTCTTCTGCAACACAGGACGACCCCTTAATAATTTCAATTGATATTATCACCGATGCCATGATTTCCTATTTACCACCGTGATACCTGCTCCCATAAGTTCTCTTCCGACAAACCTTAGGGAATTTATCTATTAATTTATCCGGGTAGGTGATTCCTCACCAGCAGACCTTCACTCAGCACGAATATGGCGGCATTATTAATATGTTTCATTGTTTTTGATAACAGCTGGAATGGATCGAACGGAATCGGCAATAGCTAATTGACACTAATTTGATACGGTGTGTGGACACACATGCACATCGACATTTTGCTGCCGTTCGGCGCAGAACTATTAGATCCGGAACGTACAATCATAGACATACATGACCGCAAGTGACGCACGCACAAGCCACCGTGCAGATAGACAGAGAGACGTTATGAAGACAGCACCAAAGTGAACGATTGAACAGAGTCATACAAGCAGATCGACAGACGCGGACGGACAGACAGACAGACAGATAGATTAGACAGACAGACAGACAGACAACAGCAGACAGACCAGACGACAGACAGAACAGAAGACGAAGACAGAAGACAGAACAGACAGACAGGACGACGGACGGAACACAACAACACACACCACCACACACACACACACACACACACCACACACACACCACACACACCACACCCACACACGATAGACAGACAAAAGCGACAGCACGAGAGCAGAAAGGAGTCGGACAGATCTGTAGAAAGAATGGCGAGGGCAGGGAGAGAAATAGATAAAGTGCGTTGGAAAAAACGGCGTGAAAAGCAGCGAACGCGAGGAGAGCAGAGTCAGATATGAAGGCGACGTACATATATTTGCTGTGACAGAGAGTAGAACACATTGCGGCATCGGTTCCTCTCCACAATCATCCTCTAGGCGGGTGCGAGGTTGCAAAGCGCCTCACGCTCGGCTTGTTTATTGTCGCGAAAATAACATGCACAACATTTGGGCCGTAAGAACCGTCTTAAGGACGCACGCAGCATTTTCATGCACGGAGGCAAAAACGTGAGGAGCTGGCCAACATTACGGCAGCTGCAAATCATAACAGCCAGATGTTGGTTTTATGTCGGCGATTCCATCACCGCTCCACATCACTTCCGATCAGTATCACAGTTTCTGCGAGTTTGATGTTTGCAAATTTTGTGGCGTACATTACGATGGGCAACAGAATCTATTGTACGGCAGATGAGACACAGATTACAGATGCTGCAAATGTCCGGACTGACTGTAGGCACATTGAAGCGATGTTTACACAGCGATGGATAATATAACCGGATGGTGTTGCACCGTTGAGCGGATTGTTGCCACAGCGAGTGTACATAACCCGGATGGTGTTGCAGCAGATTAACGTTGGTTTGCCATTACCGCCGCACAACTCGGAGTGTGTGTGCGCGCTTAACCACAATTAACCTGGATTGATGTTACGGCAGGGGACACCACCTGCATGAGTGCGCGGATGACACAACTGGATAGTGTTGCGCGAGAGCGGACACAACCTGGTGGTGTTGCACTAGGCGACACAACCCGGGATAGTGTTTGCGCATTCCAGCTCAATTTGCTGTTGAATTACTGACTCCATAACACTTGGAAAGTCCCCGACTGGCGCCCGGTGCGTTCAATATTAGGGCGCGACAAATAACGTACACGATATTACCCCTTTAACAGTGGTTTCAGTGCCCGCCTCCAACACACACGCTCCGTATTCATCAAGGCGCCCTTCTTTCCACGAATCTCTCTGGCAAATTCTCGTCAGAGATTGCCTGCCAAAGCGGGGCTAATACGATTCTCGGAGATTCGACTATTTTCGTTCGAATTAATATTTGAGTTGGCTTCGAACAGTGCCGTAGCCTGTCGGAGCGATCCTTTCTCTCACGCCAGCCGCTGTCGAATCGGAGCCGCATTTTTCCTGCTCGCCGAAGAGTTGCTGCGCTTTCATAAAATTCGCGAACAAAAAAGTTTGCGACGATTAATGCTCGATAAGATGACGGGCGTCGTGGCAATATTTGCGCGTCGTCCGGCAACGGCGTACGTCTCGGCATCAGCTGTGGTTGTCAGGGCTGCGCCGTCGTCGTACGCATTCATAAACATTCCAGAATTTTCATCATCTCGTCATTTGTCAGGATAACTAATCCAGTGAGAGCTGATCATGCTGTGAGCGCGGTGAATGGCCTAGCTGCTTAATACTCGCGCGCGGTCTATCTGATTGCGTACAGTAATGGAGGAGATGTTTCCTCGCTTCTCTTCCCGAGCCTCCTCTTTTCTCCTCCTCTTGCCTCCTCCTCCTCCTCTTCTCCTTTCCCTCCTTCACCTCTCCCTCTCTCCTCATCCACCGCTCCTCTTCCTCATTCTCTCTCCTTTTTCAACTGTCTCTCTAGTGTGACTCATAACTCTCTTAATCTTACGCACCTTCCCCTCCCGCGCTTTCTGATCACGTGTCTGTTCTGTCTACCTGTCTGGAGTCGTTCCGTCTTCTGTTGAAGTCCCCCTTCTTCTTTCGCTCGGCTCTCCTTTTTTTCTCTCTCCCCCTTTCTCCTTCTTCTCTCTGTCCCTCTCCCTCTCTCCCGCATAATGGATGTGCCTCCTGTGATGACCATCGTTGGTGCATGTCGGGTTTACATTGCAATTTTCATATTCCGCTCATTCGCACGATCGCAATGTTTGCACAAGTAGGCACTGAAGTTTGCAACTGCGCGCGCCAACGAGTATCTCGCGAAGAGCGTGACATTTCATCGGTCGAACAACCCACTCTTTGCATTGATCCGACACCGCATGCAGCACTTTTATCACCGATAAAGCATTTTTACTCGCGCGGTCGGGTGTCTCCCAGAGGGAGTGCTTGGATAAAATATTAACATTTGTTCCCGACATGCCTTCAGGTGAGGGCAGACGGCGAACTGGAGGAAAAAACCCATTTGGATTAATCGGCCGCGCGGCGACCGACGGTAGCGGCAACGAGGATGAGGAACAATCGATCATGAGAGAAAGAGTTGCCGGACGAGGTCGACTGGGTCGGCTTCGATGTTGACGAGCCGCGAAGTGACGAACAGTAAATAGTCTCCGGCGCACCCACGCTGTCGACATGCACGCGGTGCACACACACACACACACACAACACACACACACACCACACACACACACACACACACACGCCACGCACGCACGCACCGCACGCACGCAACGCATCGAAGCCGCACGCACCGCACCGCACGCACGCATGGATGGTTGGATGGATGGATCGGAATGGATGGATGAATGATGCAATGGATGGTACTGGCCTGGATGGATGAAGGCCATGGATTGATGGCATGGATGGATGGATGGATGGTGGATGGATGGGTGGATGGATGGATGATGGAATGGCATGGCATGAGGCAATGGGATGGATGGATGGAGGATGGCATTGGTATGGAATGGTAGATGGTCAACTGGCATGGCTGGATGGCATGGATGGATGGATGGCCATGGATATGATGGAATGGATGATGCGATGGAGAGGAGGATCGGCCGGATGGATGGATGGGATGTATGGGCATGGATGATGGATGGGATGGATGGATGGAGCGATTGAGGATGGCATGATATGGATGAATGGATGGAATGGGTTTGGGTGGATGTATGGATGATGGGGGTTATGGATGGATGGCATGGATGAATCGTAAATGGATGGTATGGCATGGTAATGGATGGAATGGATGGATGAGTGGATGGGAATGGAGATGGCATGGATGGTCAATGTATGGTGATGGACTGGATGGCGATGGCTGCTATGGATGGATTAGGGCATGGATGACAATGCGATGTATAGGACGGATTGGTGGCGTATGGTTGATGTTTTGCTGCGTGCGTCGCGTTGTGTCCATCGTTGAATTTGGTATGGATGGTGAAATTGGGGGAACCATTCTTAATATAGATGTGGAGACAATTACAGTGAACGCCGCGCAACTAACGAGCTTCTCTCGTCTCCTCTATTCACTGAGCCGAGCTTACTGCTACGCCAATAACTCCAGTTTGGACCTGCGGCCTTGAGTCAACCCATCCCGCCCGACACCCTCCCGCCGCTCAGTAGCAGCATGCCTACATATAACGCTGCACGTCAAAGCATTTTAGATTCCTCTCGTCTCTCCCTCCTTCCGGCGCCACAAGCTGCAACTCCACTTGAATGCTGAGATGCTTTTGCTGCAGCTCTCGCGACTATGAAGTTCCTCACGGTTAGAACTTACGCACAATAGCTCCTGGCAGCCTTCTTCCGCGTCGCTCGCCGCTTGCGGCGTCTTTGATCTGGCGCTCTGACCTATCGAGTATCCATCCTGCTTTGACTCGCGTGATCGGCGTCGTTTTTTTCGCGAAAGCCGACGTGTAACCTGCCGACATAACTTGCCTGCACCGCACTCGCACGCACCCAGCGTATGCTTCGCACGCGCGCGGGTCTCTACCTGCGAGCGCAGACCGGATCGCGCGCTGCACTAGACCTATTTGTCACCCGGATAAGGGTAAAGAGTTGATCGACGAAGCAGCGTCTGAAGTCGGGCCGCCTCGCTTCACTGGAGGACGCTTTCGATGCAAAATATGTATCACGCCGCTTGCGCGCGAAAGGCAGCTCTCGAGGAGGCGGGCATCGGATTTAGAACGTTGAAACGGAATTTGAGATCTTAGTCGCAGCGTATCTCATCAGCGCTGTTTACTAACTCGTTTATTCTGGGGTTCCGTCTATATCTCATTCTTAATGCCGCCTTTCGATCGATGTGTCCTGCGTATTGCGCGGATTTAATCCGTAAATTGCCCGCGTGGTTCGCAGTTTGCGATCGTCGCACGGGCGATGGCGCGGCACTGTAAGTTGAATGCATCACGCAGCTGACGAGATCACGCCGAGTATGAAGAACATACACGGGCTCAGTAATTACGCTGTACGACTGCATCATGCATATTGCACAGCGGTATCAATTGTGACGACTGACCGCGACGATCGACGATGATGACGACGACGATGGACGACGCATGATTGACTCGCTCGATGATGTTGATGATGATGATGAGGGATGATCATGTGATGATTGATGATTGATTGATCGATGATGATTTGATGATGATGATTGATTTGATCTGATGCATTGAGTTGTGTGTGATTGAACTCTGAATGATTGAGGATCTTGGCGTTGTTCCCACCTACTTCTCATTTGACTGCGTTGACGAGCAAGCAATCCGATATAATGAGACTATTACAGGCGGCTAGATTTTTTTACAACAGGGAAAGCACATTAAGACAATTGAGGAGTTAAACTATGAGCGGTCCACAGCATATGATGTCAGGAAGGAAAACCATCAGATTGGTACGTTCAGCATTATTGTTCGAAACACGAGTTTTTTTTAGCCTCACCTTGTGGACATATCGTTCCAAGCTGAGTTTTTGCCTATGCGGTTCGTGCGCTCCGTCGTACGTCCGTTCCGTCCGTGCCGTCCGTTCCGCTTCCTCATTCGTCCGTCCCTTCCGTCCGTCCGCTCCGGTCCGTCTCCGTCCGTCCGTCAACCAGATTTGGCCTACGTTCAACGATTACTCTAAGAACGTTTGACCCACGATGTTTGAGAATTGTTATAGTTGTCTGCTAATGCTCCCCTCCTATTTAACCGTCCATATTTTGGAGCACGGCCAGTCCGAACGTACTTTCGAGCCACGGCCAATTTTTTGAAAAAATGGAATTGCCATTTAGTCGTTTGAGGTCTTCAACGGTTTGCTCTATTTTTGGTATAGTGGATCTAATAATTGTAAGGGGTACGGTTTTGATTATTTAAAAAAAAAATGACAAAATTAGTAGGGGTTTGCCAATTATATAGAATATTATTAGACTGGCAGATAACGAAAATAGATCTGCGGTGTCACACTCGTCGGGTTCATATTTACAAGATTTCATTGACAATATTTTAATGCAAATTCCTGCTTATGAAATATTATATTATTACTATTGTTTTATTATATTTGTTATTATTATGTATAATGATTTAATGTCTAAGAAACATCAAAGCGGGTGAGTGTAGACGCCATGCTACCGTTCACAAATTTGTGATTCATTTTGGTTTTACAAATTATTTATGAATTTATATATAATAATATTTATTATTGTTCACATAAAAAATTACACATACATTACTCAAGAGTATATAATGGGAGTTCTCCCATAATATGACTCTTCGTTTTCCTAAGTTACGTCGATGGTCTGCTCATTAACTGATTCCTTTCTCACTCATGCATTTGTGTCCTTTTTTTGTGGTTGAGCTACACAGTGTCAGTTGACACTTTCATTAGTTCAACTCTATAATAATTCTGCCATGCCGAAATCAATGTTCTATGTCGTAATCATTGATTTACTTTAATCCCAAAACTGCTATAGTTGTATACCGCAATGGCAGAAAAGAGAGCACATCTCGGAGAGCGAGGGGGGAAAGGGCAGGCATTTCAAAAGGGAGCGAGAGGCCCAGAAGTACGAGACAAAAGCGAAAAGAGGAAAAAGAAAAAACAAGGGGAGACGTAGCTGAGACGCGAGCGGAGAGGAGAATGCAAGAGAGGAAAATGAAGAAGAAATAGATAGAGAGTATAGCGGGAGCGAGATGAAAGATGAAAAAGATAAGACGAGATGCAGTAACAGTCGCACTGAGAGCGCGCGAAAGACAGAGCCGAGAACCGCAAGGAGAGCGAAAAGCGACGGAGAGCCACAGGATCCTGGGGCAGAATCAGAGCGAAGAGGGGCACGAGAGTGAGTGGAGGAGGAGTGAGATAAAGAGCTCCTTTACCACACGAGCCTGCTTGACCGCGGTGCGTCTATAACAAAGGGGACAATAATTGTGGATACAGTCGACGTGTGCGAAGGCGCAGCGCGTGTGGTCAGTATAGCCATATTTTTCTCGACGCGCAATCGCTCGTGCGCTGTGTGACACGTCGCCTCACCAGACCTGAAGTATTCTTCCATCAACACCCTGCGGACAGCTGGCCGGCCTATGGCAGGGGACCGGAGGACACGTCACCTGCTATGACGACGCGCGGACACGAAATAATGATACTATTTACCCCTCCCCGCCCACTCCTAGAACGTCGTCCTGCACGGGTGTACGGATTCCCGCGCCAGTGCGTCTCGGGTTAGCCGCGGCGTATAGTAGCCTTTCAAACCTATTATTACACTTTATTCGTACCCGCCCACCTCTGTGTTATCGCGAAGACCTTTCGGCGAATCTATCTGGTGTTTCTTAATGACTGAGTTGCGAAAAGAAATCCACGAGATGGTGGTTGGAAACTATTCGAGATTACACTCGCACACATACACGGTTAACGTTGTGTCTATTTACGGGTTGAATTAGATCATCACCGTGTCGGCGTTTATAACGGTCTGTGTGATGACGGCCTCAATTCCCAACGGCGTCTAAATCGTCGTCTTGTTCCAAACATGGCGCGCGGCTATATCTGTGATACCTAAATCAGTACGCATAAGTGGTTATGTCGATAACCTATTATGGCTAGACATTGATGTTAACTTTATATAAATATTGAGGCACCCATGTTCATTTCGGCCCGTGTTTTGCATCTTAGTCCTATTAAAGCTGGTTTATAGCTTCTGTTGGAATGCGCCTATATGGTTATGATCTATAACATATGAAGTCCATCTAGGGACTTAATATAGCATGGATCAAAATGCGCTTACTGTTGTATTGCCCTTATATCAAAGCCAAAATGCCCGTGATTGCAACGTTATAATCCTCACTGTTGCGGGGCGCATCGGCGTTTCCAGCGGGTGCCTTGGTCTGTTTCTCTGGAGTACTGTGGTGAAAGTACCCAATAATCCCTCTGGCCCTTAAACTTTTAACTCAAGCCTAACCCTAAGCATTATCTTAACCTAGACCTTTACACCCTAAAGCTCGGTAACCTTGACTCTGGGTTGTGGTATCCCAGTAGTTCCGCGGTGGTTTGTAACCATGAGAATTTCCACGAACACACACACCACACACTTCTGTTTCACACAGCACACACACACGAACACACACACACACACACACACACACACACACACACACACGCACGAGGTAAGAATATATACACACATCTAGTGTTAGTATGGCCGCTTAAACGCGTCATGTTGGTTTAGTACCAGCAAGTTCATCCCAATCGCCGTAAGTCTCGGTAACAAGTAGCAAGTAAACTCGGTAAGATTTAACAACTGATAATACTGCAACTCCATCGCAATTCTACCCCCCCCCCCCGCGCTCCACCGCCCGCTCACCCGCGCGTGTGTGTGATACTGGCTACAACAATACAAACACGCACGCGCACATGGCGGATTATGTAATACGTTACGCATATACAGATCGCAGCGTTTACACTGTCAACACGGCCGCAGCGACTCCTACATACACGACACCGCGTGTAGACCCCTGTTATTCCCCCACAGCACGGTCATGTAACCGCGGCTGCTGCTGCTTGTCCCGTCAGATGGCGGGTAGGGTAGGGTGAACTGCTTGCAAGGATCGTCGGCAAGATACTTACGGCGTCGGCGTCGGCGCGTAGGCTTCTTAATCGAAATTAGTGATTCTTAATGTAGATTAATTATATCATAACATACATAATAGTATTATAGCTAATATAATTAATAGGATTCTTAAGCTCCGAAAGCCACGGCGGCTGGTTCAAATGCATAGTCGCTGCGATTGTATTTTTTTCGGCTGACTTTGTAGGGATAATAGCCATATTTGACGTTTTATGCGAAAATAATATTTGGATTTCTTACAATCTGGCATTCTGCCTCGAATTACAACTGCTAAGAACTGTCTTAGATCACGGGTTTTTAGGGGATACGCGACAATATTCTAAACACCGACGGGGCGCGGCAATCAAAAACTCGTTCTAAACTTCTTTCTACTTCGTACTTCCGTCATCGCGTATAGAACTGAAGTACACTGATAGCAAAATTCCCGCAGCTTAGCGGCTTAACACACACACACACACACACACACACACACACACACACACACACACACACACACACACACACACACACACACACACACACACACACACACACGAC
>NW_014577980.1:12860-18784 GCF_000485595.1 Priapulus caudatus
AGAAGTGAGAGATAGAGAGAGAGAGAAAAGAGAGAGAAAGAGAGAGAGAGAGAGAGAGAGAGAGAGAGAGAGAGAGAGAGAGAGAGAGAGAGCGCGCGCAGGGATTAACACGGGGACATTGTGTCGTGAACTCGTGCGTGTGTTCATGTGCTATGGCCGATAAAGTGCAATGTACGGTTGCAAACAACGTCGGCAACGTAGAATGGGGTTCTAACAATCGCGAGAGATATTGATGCAGCTACCTATAGTAGCTACTCGCTCACCGTGCGCTACGATCACAGGGTATTGGCTTTTAGCGTCTGCAAAGGGCCCCGACACAGTGAGCGCTGTTCTCCTACAGTGACAAATCGGCAAGTCGGTGCTTGAAGTCAAGCAGTGGAGGTTGTAATGTAGTAATTTTGTCATCAATCATTCCGGCATGCACGGCCTTTGTGTGCGTCGTCTGATCCATATTTTCTCTTACGGAAAGGCGAGCGGCAGCTTTCTGCCGCTTGACGCCTGAAATTAA
Source organism: Priapulus caudatus (assembly GCF_000485595.1). NCBI lineage: Eukaryota > Metazoa > Priapulida > Priapulimorpha > Priapulimorphida > Priapulidae > Priapulus > Priapulus caudatus. The sequence continues at coordinate 13,369 of NW_014577980.1, forward strand.
ACAGTCATTTATGCGACACATGACTATTGCGCGTGCGTGCGTGCGTGCGTGCGTGCGTGCGTACATGGTGGGTGCGTGCGTGCGTGCGTGCGTGCGTACGTGCGTCCGTGCGTACATGGTGGGTGCGGATGTGCGTGCGTGCGTACGTACATGCGTGGGTGCGTGCGTGCGTGCGTACGTGCGTGCGTGCGTACGTACATGGGTGCGGACGTGCCTGCGTGCGTGCGTACGTACATGGGTGCGGACGTGCCTGCGTGCGTGCGGACGTGCGGACGTGCGGGCGTGCGTGCGTGCGTGCGTGCGTGCGTGCGTGCGTGCGTGTGTACGTGCGTACATGGGTGCGGACGTGCGTGGGTGCGTGAGTGCGTGCGGACGTGCGTGCGTGCGGGCATGCGTGAGTGCGTGAGTGCGTGCGGACGTGCGTGCGTGCGTGCGCGTGTGTGGGTGAACGTGTGTATTGGGAGTGTGTAGTTGGCTGTGATATGTGCATGTGAGCGAGCATGTGTCCGTGCAATGGCAGATATCTGATTAAAAGAGGACTAGCGTCAGCAGTCATATAGTATGCATGGTTGCATCTGAGGAACGGAACGCATGAGACATCTTTCTCTCCCCCCCGTGGCTCCGCTCTCTCTCTCTCTCTCATCTCCTCTCTCTCCCCCGTCCCGCTCTCTCTCTCATCTCTCTTCTCTTCCTTCTCCTCTCTCTCCCCCCTCGTCTCTTCACCTCTCTCTTGCGATGTGCTTCTACTCTGAACACATGTCATAACAGCACAGCAGACACCGCGTACCAGGCCGGCAGCTTAAACATGTAAAGCCTCGTATCCACGCACGCACGAACGCACGCACACACGCATTCATGCACGCACACACGCACCGCACGCATTCATGCACGCACGTGCATGAACGCAAGTACGCTCGCACATACATACACGCCTACGCACGTACGCACATACGCAGGCCTTCGTATACACTGCAACGTACAACGCTGGCCAAACCCACACGCGCGTGTGCACGCACACGCACATATACGCAAACACGCCCACGCGTCCCCTCCGACACACACGCGCACGTACTCGACTTATAATTTAATCTCTACTCTACTAATCTCGACATCGATTTCTCGCTTCTTTAAAATAGGGCTTAAGCCCGAAAATCCTTCATCGGGGCCGAATAGCGTCTTATTCTGCTAACCAGCTAGTCGGCTTCTCTCTCGGCCATTGTAACGCCGAATAGCGTTTATTATATTCCTGCGCTCCCTGGCGTCTGTCAGGCAGCGGCACGTCGTCGGGCGTAGAGGGCCCACGAATAATTATCCTAACTGCGAGCAGCTTGCAGACACGAGGCCGTAAAATGCGATCGTAAATTTTTACGACTGTCGAGCCGGAGAGAGTGAAGACGCGAAGACGGATGAATGGAAGGCCAGATAGAAGGAAGGCGCGCTGTATTGCATGTGTGGCATTGGGCGGACGAATGTATGAATGTAGTAATGTAGGTATTATGTAAGTATGTATGTAATGTATTAATGTATGTATGGTATGTTATGTAATGATATGTAGCTATGTTATGATGTATGATGTGCCGTGCTTGCGTGCGGCTGCGTGCGTGCGTGCGTGCGTGCGTGCGTCGTGCTGTGCGTGCGTCGTTTCTTCGTGCGTGCGTCGTGCGCCTGGCATGCGTATGTGATGTATGTAATGTATGTACTGTATGTTATGTATGTATGCTATGTATGTATGTATGTAGTGATGTATGGTATGTATGCGCCACGCATCTCCAACTTCTTTTACCCGCGGCCGGCACCGACACACAGCATCCGCGATTTATCAGCACGCCTGGCGTCACGCTGGAACCTACGGATTTCACCGCGGAGTTCCAAATTGCGGTTTTGCTAAATCATTAGTATCTCTCCCTGAGAAAAATCCGAACAATGCTAACCCATTAGTAAGCGGCTACTTCTGTGAAGAAGCGATCTAAACCCCCTTCAGGAAAGCAATGGTATATAGTGTGGGGCGCGCATGCGAAGCGTTTGTGTGCCGTGTGCGTATGGGCGGGCATGTATCGTATGTGTGTGCCTGTGACTGTTGTGCGTGGGGGCGGTGCGTTAGCGTCTGTGCGTACATGTGCGTTGCGTATTGTCGTGTCGGTATGTGTGTTGCGGGCATGCATGTGTGCGGCGGCATTGTTCGGGCGTGCCAGTGTGGCGGAGCGGCTGCAGTAGGCGAGCGGTGTGCGTGCGTGTGGCGGTGCATGGTGTGATAGTGTTGATGAGTGTGGATGTGTGGTGTGTGATGCGAGCGGGCTGTGTGCGTGTGTGCGGAGTGCGTGGCGCCGCCGTGCTGTGTTGTGTAGAGGTCGTGTCGTGTGTGGTGTGGTGTGTGTTTGTGTGCGTCGTGGTTAAGAACGTGTAGCGTGTGCTGAATGCGTGTGCAGGCGCGAAGCGTGCGGTGGCGCGCGATGGTGTATTGGGATCGCGTAGTGCGCACCGGTGCATATATGCACAATGGGTTAATGAGGCGAATACTTGTGTTGGTGGTGGTGGAGTGACCCTGTTCTTAATACAATACAATGTCGTAAACGAGCTAATTATTGTCGCTAAGCTGGAGAGGAATTTCTTAAGAATATATACCAAAAACGAGGCCAGCCTTATTTATGATGTAAGTTACTAGCTAACAGTAAATCAATATATTATATATAGTATATAATATAATATATATATATATATATATATCAAGCCGCCCATAAAAATAAATTTTAGATTATAGGCGAAGCTAGGAGACATGCGCTGGTCATATACTTGCATTGGCGTCATCAATTCTGCTATTAGGGTAATAGCTCTGCGCCATGCCGCAATGCCGGATCTCCAGTAATCATTGATGCAGCAGCCTAGCGCATATGCCTTCACTAATTACACAAGAACAGCAAAAACTTGTCGACCGATAGAGTGTCGGCGGCCGGTTTCGCGTCGGGCGGTGCATCTTTCGTCGTGCGCTTGCCCCCATAGCCGCGAGAAAAAAAAGCTGCGGATTCTGCGGCGGGGTTTGGAAGCAGCATTTCTGTAAACTTATTAAATGCTGCGCGGATGCAGGCGCCTGGCTCTCATTAGCTGTTAGTCGTGCTATTAGGGCCCGCAGTGCTCGCTAGGAAAAGCTGGTTCTCCAATGATGTAGCAGCAAGCCTGCGTCACTCTCCCGCTCTCTTCCGCGCGCACTTTTCTGCTCTCTCCCGCTGCTCATCTCCCCCTCTCTTTCTCTGTCCTGCCTTTTCTCGCTTTTTCCCTATTGCTATTTCACTCTATCTCTCTTTCTTTCTCTCTCTCTCTTTCTCTCTCTCTCTCCATCTCATCTCTCTCTCTCTCTCTCATCTCTCTCTCTCTCTCTCTCTCTGCATGTGTCTCTCTCGCTCTCCCTCTCTCTTTCACTTTCCCTCTCTCTTTCTCTCTCTCTCTCTCTCTCTCTCTCTCTCTCTCTCTCTCTCTCTCGCTCTCTCTCTCGCTCTTATTCGCTCGCTTTCTCTCGCTGTCTGTCGCTCTCCCTCGTTCTCTATCGCGCTCTTTCTCTATCATGCACGAAAAAGCATGGTCTCTCTAGGGTAAAGGCATTCCCAGGCTCTAATGTGAAAGCAACCCACGGTCTCTAATGCCGAGGCAAGTTCCTGGTCTCTGTTGAATCAGCAAGCTAACCGTGTAATCTACCAGCAATCGGTGTCTTTGATCTGCCAATATGCAGGGACTCTGATTTGCCAGCAAGCCGCGGCCATCAACTAAAAAGACGCTATCGCATGCAATGCCACTGTCTCCCGAGATTATTAGCTTGACCTCACGGTGACCTCCGATGCGCTGATGCGCTAGTCGTATATCCAGATGGCTGGTCGTCTCGGAATCCGGGCTTTTCTGCTGGCTGGCCGCAGGGAACGCCTGTGTTTATAATTACCAGCTTCAACATTCTGTATTACCGCGCTATGCCTCGATGAATGTCGCCACCATCATCATCATCATCATCATCGTCGTCGTCGTCGTCGTCGTCATCGCTGTAGCCGCAGACGCACGAAGCCACGCAGACTTACGTCACTTGCGGGCTCTTATTATCGACTAGAAGAAAAACCAATAAAGTCTAGGTGGTAAAAAGCAGCGGAATCGCGGCTAAACGGATGATAGTCTTTAGCCGGAATATTGGCTCAATCTCCCCGGCTCCTTGTCTTAATCATCCTAGCGCAAAATGCCACTTTGTGACGATAGGCCTAGCTGCTGCTTGGCATGAGAGCAGCCTCGCGGCGCATCCATTCTTCTGCGTCTTCACTTTGACAGAGGCTCGTCAAAGGCGGGTGATTATTAACGGAGAGCCAGCGGATGTGAGAGGGGCGGCAGCCATTGCTGCTGCTAGGTTTTATGGCGGCAACGCGAGATCGGCGCAGCTGCGAAAGCAACTATTCTGGCGCTCTGCATTTTATGGGCGTCGCAAGAAAATGGCCCGCACGAAATGGTCAATAAAACCAAGACGCAGAAGCGCTCTCGAAGTTGTGAGCGCCGCGCGCGGCATTCTGGGAGCGTTAGTTACCACCCGAACGTCTTCCACGCGCAGCCATGTTGACGTAGAGACCTAGGGCTCCTCCGTAGTCTTTCTGCACCCCCACCAAAAGAAGAATTTCTCAATCGCACGATTTGCTTTCTATAAATACGTACGAATCACATGCTTCCATAATCCTAACTCCCTCGGCGGCGCAGAAACTTCAAATAGAAGCTAATGTATGTTATCATGTTACTTTTGTCGTATTCAGCGACATCCGCGACTGTAACTAAGGAAAATGTCACAGATGAATCGAGGCCGGCCGCACATGTACATAGACCGCACGCAGCGCCACTGTGTGGCGATAACGTAATTGCTCGCCTCCCGTAGGAAGGGACACGCAGACGTTTCATCATGTTGTCGCTGGTGAATGTTGAACGTTGCCGCCGTACGTGTAGTAGCCCCCCCCCACCCCACCGTACGGCCGTGGCCCTTCTCTGGCCTCGAGTCACGCCTCGATGTCTCGTTCGTCAGCACCTCGTTTTACATCGGCGCTGCGGCTGCACGGCTGCCATGGCGGGCGATGATTCGCTATACGAGATGCAGGAGTAAGAGATGAGCGCGGTCTCGGCAACACATATTTGTTATATAGATATAGATATATATGAGGGATAAATAATAGGTGATCAATACATAACAAATTCCCTATATATATGATATATGTATGCAGTTCAGTATCTATGATTTGTTCGCAGTGTACATAAAATACAAAACAAAACGATTATGTGTAGAATCACAATTTATTTGTCCATGTTTGTATGTGCGTGCGCGCGCGCGCGCGTGCTGTGTGTGTGTGTGTGTGTGTGTGTGTGTGTGTGCTGTGTGTGTGTGTGTGTGTGTGTGTGTGTGTGTGTGTGT
>NW_014577980.1:25095-28971 GCF_000485595.1 Priapulus caudatus
GCTGCTGCTGGTGGTGTTGGTGGTGGTGGTGGTGGTGATGATGGTGGTGGTGGTGATGGTGGTGATGGTGGCGGCGGCGGCGGCGGCGGCGGCGGGGCGGCGGCGGCGTCGGTGGCGGTGGCGGTGGCGGCGGCGGCGGCGGTGGTGTCGGCAGTGGCGACGGCGGCGGTGGCGGTGGTAGTGATGATGGCGGTGGTGGTGGCAGCGGTGGCAGCGGTGGAGGAGGGCACACAGCGGCGCTATGGCCGACCAGTCGCGGCATGCCGACGCATACACACAGCGGCGCTATGGCCGACCAGTCGCGGCATGCCGACGCATGCACACAGCGGCGCTATGGCCGACCAGTCGCGGCATGCCGACGCATGCACACAGCGGCGCTATGGCCGACCAGTCGTGGCATGCCGACGCATGCACACAGCGGCGCTATCGCCGACCAGTCGCGGCATGCCGACGCATGCACACAGCGGCGCTATAACCGACCAGTCGCGGCGTGCCGACGCATGCACACAGCGGCGCTATGGTCGACCAGTCGCGGCGTGCCGACGCATGCACACGGCGGCGCTATGACCGACCTGTCGCGGCGTTCCGACGCATGCACACAGCGGCGCTATGGTCGACCAGTCGCGGCGTTCCGACACATGCACACAGCGGTGCTATGGCCGACCAGTCGCGGCGTGCCGACGCATGCACACGGCGGTGCTATGGCCGACCAGTCGCGGCGTGCCGACGCATGCACACGGCGGTGCTATGGTCGACCAGTCGCTGCGTGCCGACGCATGCACACGGCGGCGGCAGCGCGCTTATTAGACTCTCCGAGTGGGATTACGATCTCACAGAGCAAACACAGAGCGCAGATCAACGGCATACAGAGAGAAGGAGAGAGAGCGGGCAATAAAGAGATAGAGGGGGGAGAGGGGGTAAGAAAGATATGTATATATATATGTGTGTATATATATATATATATATAGGGAGAGAGAGTGTGGGCGGAGAGGGAGAGAGGCGAGGGAGAAAGAACGACATTAAACGCACGTGAGAGGAAAAGCGAGTGGGAGAGAGAAAGAGAGAGAGAGAGCGACATTAACCACACAAGAGCGAGGACTGAATGAGGTGAGAAAGAAAGGGCGAGTGAGAGAGAGATAGTGAACTCTTTCTTTTTTGAGACTTGTGAGTGTAAATGCGCCGACGTCAATGAGTCAGTTTAAACTGGATAGGATGAGGATCGCCAATGATATTCGGCCGCGTTGGAGTAGAAAAAGATAGAGAGAGACAGCGCATAAAAGAGAGAGGGCAAGGGTAATAACGCGACCGAGAGAGAGAGAGAGGTGGCAAGAGAGCGAGACAGCGAGAAAAAAGAGAGAATTTGACTGCGGGGAGAGGGAAAGAGAAAGGATGATGTGCGAGAAAGCGAGAAAGAGCATGTGCGACAGGGGGAGCCACACGGGGAGCGAGCGAAAAAAATCATGAGAGAGAGTGGGAGACGGAGGGGGAGAGTGTAACGCCAACGTGGCAGAACGAACGGCAGTATAAACCTGGTAAACATGCTAGCAGCGTGTTAGATCCGGGCCATGCTATCTGTGTGTGCAGGCGAGCTTTGCACGGGGTCGACGTGCCCGCTTGGTGAATAACCACACCCCACTCGCCCCTACCCTTCCCACTCCCACCTCCCGACCGCACCAAATGGCATGGCGTATGCCAGTTTACACTATAGGTATTCATTATTGCGAATCCACGGTGCGTGGTCTGTATACTCGCCAAGCGACATCGCTCATTCAGTGGCTAAACGACGAGCGAGACTCGCAGTGAAGGACCGAAAAATAGATAGGGACAGGAGCACACCGACAGACACGCTGGTAATGGGAAAGATAAGGAGAGCGAAGCAAAGAGAAAGACACACATAAAGAGACAGATAGTGGGACTGCGAGGAGACGACAGATAAAATTAGATGAGAGATACTGCGAAGAAAAAGTGGAGCGATAGAAAGAGAGGGGCGGTGAGAGAGAGGGGTAAAGGGAGATACACATAAAGAAACAGAGAAAGTAAAATCAATTATTGTTAAATAAACAGAAGAATCATTCTTAGCAGCTTCATTGCGTCTTCACTGAGCTCCCACCCCCCCACACACACACATGCGCATGCTCCGCCACGTAGTGACTCATTCATTTCTCCTTAAGTACACAATATTACTATTAGTTTGCGCTGCGACTGAGCGCTTCAAGCTTCACTGCGTTTTAACACAGCAAGTCTTTATCTCTTTACGGATGCGCACCGCGCGCGGGCATCGCAACTATGTTCGCGGCCACGGGGTGGCTATTATATAGATAGACTTTCCCCGTGTACTGATATATAGGAACACATAGACGCGGCCATCTTCTCTGAACAGCACAAGACGACAATGAGATCACAGAAGAATGAGATTCGGACATAAAGACGCGCGGAGTCGATACCGGAAGATGCTATTTCTACTTCAAAGGAATTTTCCGATCATATTTATTAGCGCGTAATGCGCTCGCTGGCTTTGACCATCTCATACCGCCATTACTCATAGTTGGATGCTTCGCATTTTGCCGACTTCTTTCTCGGATGTTGGCTTTGTATTTTCCTGACCGAATATAACTGAAATTGTGTCATTCCCGAGAAGTCCGTCGTAGCATCACAGATTCGCCCGCTCTCTGCGAATTGACGAGATTTCTCAATTCGGGAGGTTTCAATAGAAAAAATGTCGTTTGCATTTACGCGGTTTGTACGATGTTTTGCACTTTTGCAAAAGCCGTTCATTTATGTGTCTATATATGGATACAAATGTGGAAAAGGGGAAAAAAATAATTCGCGCAAAAAGTAAAGGCATCGTATAATAACTAATTATAAATCATGAAAAGAGTATTTTCTTCACTCAAACTACCCTCCTTTCCTCTGTCTCTACTGGGCGAGAGTATGAGTCTGATCTAACTCTTTTTATCGCGTTCTCTCATCACACGCACACACGCACGCGCGCACACACACACGCGCACGCACACGCAAGCACACAAACACACACACACGCGCGCGCACACACACACACACACACACACACACACACACACACATACACACCCACGAGATGCACACGCACACGACAACGCACACGCACAAGCACACACACGCACATACGCACGCACGCACGCACGCACGAACACGCACGCACACAAACACCAGGTTTTCACCGGTATAAGCTTTGTTCACTTAGGGTCGCGTCTGTGTCGTACAGTAAAGGTGCTACGCCACGTTTACGAGGCGTCTGGCATGTCCCCGCCTGCCTTCCTGCCTGCCCGCCTGCCTGCCTGTCAAGCGCGAGCAATCGTCTACCGGGTGTGATAGAGTGCGTTTTGATTTAATACAACCACGCTACAAGCTGAACGGATTGCTCTTTAGTCGGCTAAATTGCAATTTGATCCGAGTAGCGCGTATTGCGTTGAGCTGTGAACCGCTCTCACGATGTGACGAGAGAGCGAGCTCTGTTCAACACGACCGTATAGCTGCCGGCCATCGCCGTCACGATCACATATGTAGCTGCTGCTGCTATATACCTCTCCTCGCCTCTCCTGCAGGACATTGTTGAAGACACGCTGTCGCAGACGACGGTTGCTTGCTTATTAACAGTACCATAATTATATTCCGTTGTACAGATACCCGTAATATCGTGTAGTGTCAATCATACAACCTATGATAACGAAGTCTTGTGGAGTGTGTGGGTGAGCCTGTGCGTGTGTTGCCATATATATATATATATATGTGTGTGTTGTGTGTGTGTGTGTGTGCGTGCGTGCGTGGCGTGCGTGCGTGCGTGCGTGTCGTGTGTGTGTGTTGTGTGTGTGGGGGGTGTATTTGTTGTGTGTGTGT
>NW_014577980.1:31673-52556 GCF_000485595.1 Priapulus caudatus
TAAAGACACTGCGCCGCACGCACGCACGCACCGACGCCACGCACCATGAACGCGAGCCGCGCACGCACGCACGCACACACACACACACACACACACACAACACACACACACACACACACACGCACGCACACACACACACACACACACACACACACACACACACACACGCACGCAGCGTACACAACGGGCGGCGCACACACACACACACAACACACACACACACACACACACACACACAACACACACACACACACGCACGCACGCACGAAGTGGCGTGCGCACGCGTGACGTCACCGGTATTGTATATACATGCCCCATAGCTGCCATGTGTTTTGCGTACATATCCGGGAACGTCACGCGTGCGCACGCCACTTCGTTTCAAAATGAAATGCCAGTAGTGCTTACTTTGTGGAATAAAAGGACAAATACATGGGTGTAAAGTTGTTGAAAGTGTTCAAAAAGATAGGTGAGATGTCCATGTAGATAAATAAGAGTTAAAAAGCCCGATAACTTTTGCGTTTTGCGATCCATTTTTCATGGGGACAGGTGGTAACAGGTCGTAGTTGCTATTTCAGCCGACAATGTGCTATAGCCCTCGGCAGTCGATGTACGCGGCGGTATAGTACTAGAGCTAACCCACACGCAAAATGGACGCGCGTACGTACACACGTCTTGCAAACAGTCATGACAGAGCATCTGCCACAACACCAACACAACCATGACAAAAACATGTTTGGATTAACGCTAGGGTTAGGGTTGCGGTTAGGGTAGCGGTAGGTTTAGGGTTAGGGTTACTATGAGGAGGGAAAAAACGAAGGAGAAGTGAGAGAACGAGCGCGGCATGTACACTCGACTTTGAATCAGTTTAGCCTGTTGGCCGAGACAGTATATATAGGTATATAATTGTTTGCTTTTTGCCTGAAGTGGTTCAATCTGATTCACTACAAAGCATATATAGCAACGGCTGGACATTGAATTGCCAGCCCAAAACTATGGCGAGACACTAGGTTTAGTGTTAAACGATTTTCCCCTTCGTTTGTCCTCTAATTAGTGCCCCCACCCCTCCTAATCAATTCACGGGTCCGCCAATTTTTGTAATAATTTTTGTAATAATGTTTAATTTAATTAACAACCGTAAGTACTGTTTAACATTGCGAGTCCGGCGTTCACCGTCGAAATAGCTCCAAACCTCACGCGTACGTCGCGCTACCACGACGCACGCACGCAGCGTGTGTATACGTAGGCCTACACAGCTTTATACTCCAACGGCTATAGAGCGTACTCCCCAGCGTTGTTCGCCTGCGTAATTTCCCCAGACCGTTTTTCTCTCTCAACAGTGCACAGCGCTGAATATTCATCGTCCGGCGGACGCTTTGAGCTCTTGCCGCGTCAATCAAAAACCGTTACTTAACGTTGGCCGCGATATATAGGATTATGGCGTGAAAAATAAAATCGCCTCCCGATAGACTGCCGATCGGATGCTACTTTCATCGCGTGACGTCACGGGAGACATAAATATGGCGCGATCATGCTGTGTATTATGGTCCGAGTGTAGACGTTGATATATATATATATATATATATATATATATATATATATATATATATATTTCGAACGAGCGACGCCACGCAACCTTCTAGATGTGCGTCTGTAACTGAGATTTCCGCGCTAAAACTTTCGCTCGGCTTTTTTCCCGAGTAATTAACATATGTATTTCTAATTAATTAATATAAAGCTCTCCATTATATTTAGCCGCAACTTCAATAGAAATCTCCGCGACATGATAGCTTCATTATGCACGTGCCGATGATTACACAAACGATCGAATCGTACAAAACAATTGTCTGAGCATTGCGCATGCGCATCGAAGTAATCATCTCGTTATCATAACCTGCCCTGCACGTTAACGTCACAGACGCGTAATAAATGCACCCGGACACAAACACTACGCGGCCGTTGCTCTATCGTAAAACTTCGCGTAACGACTGGTTAGAATATAACAAGTGAACGAATATGGCACTTCGCCGCTACTATACTTTTACCAACCGTAACCCGATTTCAGTCACTCAGCACTGCGCACACGTCAAAAATCGAGGCATTTTTTTAAAAGAGTTGTTGATACTAGTGAAGATGCTTGGCGATGGCTAGAGAGATACATGACAGATTGGTAGTGACGTATTAATTCGTGATTGATTCGTGAACGATAAATCGCGTGATTAGATGATCGTTTTCGTTCGTTAATCGTGATTAGATGAAGATAGATAATTTACGGTGTAGACGCAGTCTGTTGCATGTACACACGTCGCTACTGTTTGGATTTGTTTTCTTTGTTCTGTTTCCGATAATCGGCGAAGAATTCAACCTTTCCCATCTGGTCGAGAGCTGTTGCGTTCACTCGATCATAATCACGAAGGCGAGATTCTCAAAATATACATAATCGTCTCTCTGTTATGCAGAATGGAACAGAAAGAAGACATAAAAGACAAGAGTTGCGAGAGCGTGAGAGACCGAGAAAGAAGGAGAGAGCGTGAGAGACTGAAAAGAGAGGGTGAGAGAGCGCGAGAGACCGAGAAAGAGAGGGTGAGAGAGCGTGAGAGACCGAGAAAGAGAGGGTGAGAGAGCGCGAGAGACCGAGAAAGAGAGGGTGAGAGAGCGCGAGAGACCGAGAAAGAGAGCAGAGAGAGCGCGAGAGACCGAGAAAGAGAGGGTGAGAGAGCGCGAGAGACCGAGAAAGAGATGGTGAGAGAGCGGCAGCGGAATGGAGCGGGTAGAGATACGAGGCAAAGCGAGAAAGATGCGGAAGTAAGAAGGAAGCGTTCATGGTCAAGCAAGCAGGTATCCGTTCTCGTGCAGTCGATAGAAGCAGCGTCGCTGAGAGTGCTTGAGCCCAAACTCACGCTATAATACATGTAATATTTCATGCCGTTATAATCTTTAAATTTTTGATGTTCTTGTCTCTTTAATGTTTGATGAGCGCCAAAATAGAGTTTCATTATGCATAGCGGCGAGCTTTGATGTTTCATTTAGGTCGAGTTGATGTTTTTGCCGTCGCGGTGGGAAGCCCCATCGGAGATCTTTAGCGATAATGAGATTTCTTTATAATATTTTATAGCCGGCAGGGCATGAGCAGCTACGGCTAGATTGGATAGCACTCGCGGAGCGCGAGGCACGACGGAAAACTCGATGTAAATAAGTCGTTAACGCCGAAGCGGCGGCGCGTAAACGCGCTGTCAAAAAGCGGGTAAAAAATTACATCGCATCCGTTATGTGAAGTTATTCCGTGCGCACGAGATGATTACTGCGATTTCCGATGCCTATATCATGATATGTAGTTTCGTGGCCCACGAGATCATAAATAATTCTCTACGATTTCTTCGCGAAAATCTTCGCGGCACTGCATATAGCAACAGGGAGACTGCGCGGGATCGGGTGTCTCGCTGTGTACAATCACTTGACGCGCCACAGGCATGCAGGAACTGCAGTTTCATTATAAACTCTACGAGGTATCACGTTAGATTAGAATTTCACTCGCACAATGTCCGACGGCTACCTACCATGCAGTTTTCAGCGCTTCGAGCGTGTGACAGACGAGAGTAGCGTATATGAACGAAGCTCATTCGACCGTGAGTAATGCGTGTTTCGCCTGCTGCCCATAATTCGTAAATTGTTAGATTAGTAACAGTCGAATAACGCTTTCCTGTTGTGACTGCTGCCTCTCTCTCTCTCTCTCTCTCTCTCTCTCTCTCTCTCTCTCTCTCTCTCTCTCTCTCTCTCTCTTCTCTCTCTCTCTCTCTCTCTCTCTGTCTCTCTCTCTCTCTGTCTCTCTCTCTCTCTCCCGTTTCATGTCAGTGCCAAGCCCGCCCAGCCACACGGGCAGAAATCAACAAAGGCGCAAGAAGACACATGCATTTCTCACAGGGTCAGTGCGGTACGTACCGCCGCTGTGTGTGCCCGCGCGCGCGTGTGTATTTACGGCACTGCTGGCGCTGGCAGCGAGCGGGCTAACTGTGTGGAAACAGCAGGCCCGTAAAGCGCCGCCACGGCCAGTCGCGGCCATCTAACTGATTTACTAACACCGCCCGTTATTCATGAACGCTGCGCTGTACATTATAAAACAATAGAGCAGTGATCAGGGCCCGGCGAGAATGTTGTTTAATGGCTCCCGCTCGGCTCCGTGTTTATTGTGCCGCGCGGCGGCCTGACTGATTTATTTGGCAGCGCTCTCTGATTTATACCCGAGAGAAAGCAGCCGGGAGCAGCGAAATGGCACCGGTTGCCGACTTTATCGCCATCCCGGGGCGCTAGACCATGTGGTTAACTACTAGCCGGACGGAGCGATCGCGCTGCCGAGGAAGGTTTTATGTGCGACGACGGAGAGTTATGTCTTGCGTCTGTGCCGTGACACTGGTCCGCGGAGGCCGAGCCGCCACTGTTCCGTCATGCTCCGGCATTCTTTATCGCCAGGTCCGTCGGTGCAGGCGAACACAGCATGAGCCGTGACTGCAGATCTACACACAAGTTCCAGATCTCGCCATCTTCCGCGCACCAATCTATCTGTTCTTGTATAACTGTATCTTGTTCGGTGATCTAGTGTCACTTCAATATACGCCTCTGTTCGTCGAATGATTTCTAGCTACTCTGTGACACATGTTCGCACGTACGCCCACACACGCAGAGGGTGAGAGGGACAGTTAGAAAAAATGATAGGAAAGAAACAGAGGAACGAGAAAGAAAGAGAGAGAGAGAGAGAGAGAGAGACAGAGAGAGAGAGCGAGAGAGTGAGAGAGAAGGAGAGAGAGAGAGAGAGATAGAGAGAGAGCGCGCGCGCGAGAGCGAGAGAGAGTGAGAATGAGAGAGCGCGCGAGAGCGAGAGAGAGACAGAGACAGAAAGAATGAGAGAGAGAGAGAGCGAGCGCGCGAGAGAGAAAGAGAGAGTGAGAGAGAGAATGAGAGAGAGAGAGAGAGAGAGAGAGATGGGGTGGGAGAAGGGTGATCTAGAAGCATGAGTAATCAACAGTCGGCGGAATATACACACACCGTGTATGATACGAGGTCAGAGTGACGGATCTACTTAAGTAATGCACACGTACCGTGCGGGCACACGGCATCTCAATATCAATCACGAACTGCCACGCGTAGGCTGATGGTATCAGTCCACACACACGCGCACTCACACACGCACACGCACACGCACACGCGCACGCGCACGCACACGCACACACACACACACACACACACACACACACACACACACACACACAGGCACGCACGCGCGCACACTCAATTCATGCTGTATTAAAACCTGCTCGGTGATGCTAGTATTCATAAAGCGAGCGTAAGCATGCATGCCCGTGTGTGCTTGTATGTGTACGAGTGTATATGGGGGTATCATCTATACGCAACCGCGTACGTGTGTGCGTGCGTGTGTGCGTGCGTGAGTGTGTGTTCGTGCGTGCTTGTGCGTGTACATGTGTATATGTGGGTACGCAACCGTGTACGTGTGTGTATGCGTGCGTGCCCGCGCGCGTGTGCGTGTGCGTGTACGTGTGTGCATGTGTATGTGGGGGTATCTACTATCTATACACAACCGTGTACGTGCGTGCGTGCGTGTGTGTACGCATGCTGGCGCGGGGGCGTTGCGTGTACGCGTGCGTGAGCCTGAATAGTTTTCAATAGTTTCAATAGAATTAAATAGTTTTCAAAGTCCCGCACGTGCATGCGGTCTCTCATCACGTACAGATAGATTTATGTCTCGGACCTACCCAAATATATACGTTAGATGTGAATTGATATATAGTGAATATATACTGGTAAGAACGGAACGCTGTACACTTTCCTTATTAAGTATTCGCCACCAATAGCTCAAGTGAAAACCTTTATCCTTTTATCATCCCTAAAAACTTTATCATAGCCCATGAACACTCAGGCGAACACCAACTTATGCACGTACGCGCGCACACACGCACACACACTCACACACTCACACGCGCGCACGCGCGAATCCGCTCATGTACGAACGCACGCACGCTCACACGCGCACACACAGACGCACGCACTCACGCGCACACACAAGCGCACATACAGACGCACCTCACGCACACACACAAGCGCACATACAGACGCACGTACGCACGCGCGCGCACGCGCACACACACGCACACACAAACAGACGCACGCACGCGTGCACGCACAGACGCACGCATGCACGCACACATGCCTGCTGCTACATGCTGCTCACATCTGGGAAAACGAAATCTGGTGGAACGAAATGAATACAACATGCTGGCGTGTTTACGCGCGTCCGCTCGCCGTCGTTGGGTTTCTTTATGAAAACGCGCAGCTCGGCGAGCGGCGCTGCTAGCTAGCATCGACGCTACGTCACGCTGCGACCAGCCGCATGAAACGCGCCGACGCCGCGAAACCGGATATCCGGGAGTCACGTGAGAAGACCGGCGAACGCCGGGTAGCACGAAATATTGCAATGGAAGAAGAGCTTGATGAGAGAATATTCTGGACGGAGGATATGGAATTGCATATTTGGTTAGATCGTGCCTGTCCGTATTAGGACGACTATATATAACGTGCGGCGGCGTGCGTGCGGTGTACCTGTGTGTTGCAGAGGGAGCATTTGAACGGCATTTACAGGAAATTGTCGGCAATAATAGGCGAAAGAGAGTGGAGAAACATTAAGACTTTGGTAGTAAATACATTTCGTGTTTATTTAGCATTATATTTTATTGAAACGCTCCAAGTGCCTGTGAATAGGACGGCCATTATGTCGCCGTTGGCAAACTATAGCCATAGCTTTCTAGGCATAGTCGTTAGCTTAGAAACAGTGAGCCCAGAATTATTCCCGGATGACTCAGCAGAGGTAAACTACTCTCATTGAGCGAATGTAGTAGTTATTGGATTACTACTGTAAAGTGAACATCGCCGCATTCGTGCGTGGGTTGTCATTTTATAATTTTGTCCCTGTACGAATGTCATGTTGCTACATATATATATATGTCCAGCCTATACACGATAAATAATTTCCGCCATGTCTGTATATATTTATATTTATTTAGGACGAGTTTTCTTATGAAACACATTTTAATTCGTAGAAGCTAATTTAATTATTGTTCGTAAACTCGTAAGGGAGAAGGGGGTAGAGGCGAACTGAAGACAAAGAAGCATAGAAGGTTATATTGTTTAATGTGAATTCACGAGGCTTGTCAAATAAAACTACTTACAGTTTCATAGTAATTTCATAAACATGCACTCAGAAATAGAAAAGACAGTGAGGCGTACAAGGAATAGGATATAGGTATGTGATAAATTAAAGACGTAAAGGTTAAGACGAGAGCCAGGACATCGCGCACGCAGGTTGTTTGGACTGGGTGGTTGTTACTCCCACGTAGGAATCTGTTACTGTGGGCGAGAGAGAAGGCGGGAGCACGCATGTGGCGTTAGAGGGTGTTTACTCGTTATAAGGGACGTCGTTGTGCACTGCGTGAGTAAGGAGAGAAGGAGTGCCTGTTCATGGGCGCATATATGATGATATTATCACCAGGAGATACAGTTGCGTTTACACGGCCACATGCAGAAAATACTCGATTACAGCAATGTAAATTTAAGAAGAATTTTGACAGATAGGACTGTGATTTCACACCCAACACGAATTTGACATATGGGACTAGAAAGAATACAACAGGAATATGAAATGCACAACATATAATAACATAATATGAATGCGGACTTGGACCGCTGATCGACTTATTCTTTCAGATGGTATATCGAGGGTAGAAGTATATGCAAGCGAGCACGCTGCCACTGTGGGTCGGTCCACCGCACACTATCGACGACAATTTCACGCATGCATCGATGTTCCTCATCTTTTATGCATGTGTCTGACGGCTGTGGGTCAGACACCAGCATGGCGGGATCGCTGTAGGCCCACTCACCCGCGCGAGGCTGGCCAGAGATCGCCGTGCCACTGTGCGCGCGTGCTCTAACATCGCATTGCTCGGGTAATCATACGTTCGTTATGTGGTCGATATTTGAGTACGTGTGCACCTGCCAATAGTAAGTTCCTTATCATGTTGCATGATGCAAGTGCTGCCTTTGGAGGTGGTACACACGAGCGATACGTATATGGAGGGACACTCACCCCAATTATGATTGTAACCCTGATCACTGGCTACGTATACAGCGCCGCAGCCACTGGACTTCCATGCTTTGAACACTGTGGTCTGCTGCTCGTGTGTTGGTTCCAATACACTTGCGAGTTCTAGCCTAACAAGTCAAAGTGTGTAATGTTAGACGTAGATTGTGCTGTGTGTGTAGCAGTCCCGACGGTTGCGGCGTGGATCGCGAGGTTGACAGCGTTGTCTAATACGAAGGAAATGAGTCCATTTCAGCACGCTTTAAACAAAATAATTCTGGAATATTTCAGCAGGAATTCATGAAGAAATATACAGAATATAGAATATAGAATATAGATGTTTTAATATAGAATATAGAATATAGAATATAGAATGTAGAATGTAGAATACAGCATGTAGAACGTAGAATATAGAATATAGAATATATAACGTAGAATATAGAATGTAGAATATAGAAATGTAGAATATAGAATATAGAATGTAGAATATAGAAATGTACAATGTAGAACGTAGAACGTATAATGTATAATGTATAATACAGAATATAGAATATAGCTCTCGTTGCACGTGTAGCTTAGTGAATATGCTAATGATCATTATGCTGATGGAAGTTGGAAGTGTGGGGAAAGGCTAATTAGATAGGTAGACACATGAGTTAGGATATAAGCAAATCTAATCTAATCTAATTTAGTAGGAAACGTTACTAGATACTACTATTATAACGAGCCAGGGAATCGTCGTCCGGCAATGGCTAGAGAAAACCAAAAAGTTAACGATGGTATCGTACTCGGTTTGCGATTGACCGAGAGGTAGAAGCCTTCATAGAAGACAAATAGGAAGCCCTCGTCCCTAGGAATGGGGGTGCGACGGATGATTCCGATCCGAGGTCTCCGGGACTCAGCACGATCTTCAGTGAGAGATTAAACCCCGTTTCCTGAGTTATCGTTTTCGTCTGCCTCTTACGACAACACCAACTACATACACACGTTATAACATGACTCATTATTTCATTCAAACTTCGGCTTCCAGCGCGAAACTTGCCTCTTATAGCTTGGCACGCGTGTGCACGCGGAGAGCGAGGGGATGGCGATTGATCTATCTCCCTCCAAACTCTCTGTTTGCTCTAAGCACGCCTACGCACGCCGCACGCATGCAAAACCTCCTGTCGGCATATTTTTTCTTAGAAAAGCATAACGTATTCGAAGGTCTGTTGACAGTGAGTCGATGAGAGAAGGAGAGCTGTTGTGGGACGATACCGCTCAGACGACAGACTGTACACACGCGCTTCTGTTGTCTTTGCTATATACAGCTCTATATGACGACGGGTGGGAGAAATTAGAAATGGGTGGGTGAGAAAAGACACACAGAAAGAGCGCGTGTGTAAGAGAAAAAGAGAGTGGGAGAGAGAGGACGGGAAGATGAAAGAGACGACTTCAACGAGAGAAGTTTTTTCTGTAGTTATATCCACTCGCAAAGTCAAATCTATACCTCGCCTTACCGCCTCCTCCCCTTGGCCTGTGTTCATCTTTATAATATTTCCCGCGCGCGCTCTATCGTCTTGTCGACGGCACGTGCTTAATCCGTCTGCTCATCACGTGATCGCATCCATCGACGCAGCATATCGCTCGTATCTCGTCTATCTGCCACCAACCGCCGAAGCAGCTCCCGGGCATAGCTCCCTGTGCCACCCCACCGCGCCCACCACAGCAGCAATAGCAGTAGCAGTAGCAGCACCAGTAGCAGCAGCAATAGCAGCAGCAATAGCAGCAGCAGCAGCAGCAGCATCAGCAGCAATAGCAGTAGCAGTAGCAGCAGCAGCAATAGCAGCTGCAGCAGCAGCAGCAGCAGCAGCAGCAGTAGCAGCAGCAGTAGCAGCAGCAGTAGTAGCAGCAGTATCAGCATCAGTAGCAGCAGTAGCAGCAGCAGTAGCAGCAGCAGTAGTAGCAGCAGCTGACCCGCAGTAAACACTACCACCTGCCACGAGTTACGGCGTTTAGTCGCTGCGGTAACGTGTTGTGTGATGTTGCACAGAGCTAGCGAGCGGCTCGCGTGCAGGCATCAGCGGTGAACAAAATGCGGAAACGGGTCGCGTGAAACACTACTGGCGGAGGGCTAGCGTTGTATTTCGGATTTTCAGGCCAGTTCAATGTTAAAATACTAGAAGAAAAACTATTAATAGAAATAAAATGCATTACTGATCGTTAAATATAGACCACGCGAGTCAGCCCACTATAAACAATTACTCGAATTCGAACGTGTAAAACATTATTATGTGTCATATTAATTCAAACGTAAAAAAAAACCGTTAAATTATACATTTTATCGTGTAAATATATTTTCTGAGGCCACTCTTGCCTCGCGCTTGGCATTTGTGACGTCACGGCTCGTGACGTGTGCACACGCGCGGGTAGACGGCTGTCGGTACCGAGCTTGCCCCTTTAACATGTCGGAATTTCTCTTTCTCGGCGAGCGCGCCTTTAATCGCAGAGAAAATGAGATCTGTCTAAAGTTCAAAGCCATGCAACTTATCCGGCTATCGATAGCGCCATATGGCGACACGGGAGAAACGCACAGCGCTATTTATTTCCAGGCGGCTTTCGCTGAAAGTCGGATGCGGTGAGCGCGTATACTGTTTGAGGTTTCGAAGTATCATAGCGGCGAGGGTTAAGTGCGAGCGAGTGTGGGTTACATTCCTGCGTCGGAGCCCCACTCCCCGACGCAAGGATGCATGCTGAACACGTAGAAAAACAAAGCCGTACAAGCTCGAATTGAAATGTAAAACCGAAACTTTATATTACAACATCTTCACTCACACAAAGGCATAAGATAGTCGGCAATATTTACATACTGTATGTGTAGTAGGCTATATATATACACGCGCGCGCGCACGCGTGCCCGTGACTATACATTTTTTACATTGAAGTTTTATATACATACATGTGCGCACGCACGCACGCACGCACGCACAACACCGTGGGTAAGCAACATTTACGTGATTATTCAACACGACTAACGCAAGACTCGCGATATGGCTTCTTGAAATTTCACCGACCATGCCTGCTAGACTGACCCCGCAGGTCGTTTCACCACCAACCTGACGGCAACCGCGCAATTTTTGGAATCAGTCTAGAAGCCCGGCAACACGAACCCATACTACAATCAGGAGTGAAATCACGAGGGATATTAATAAGAGATGTAATCCCCGATCTTTCTCTCGATGCTACAGCATCGTAGGCTCTTGCTGGTGGGAGAACACGGGAGGGAGGCGCTCTGCCGTAACGCTGTTAGCGGTGCGCAGTGCTGCAGCCGTGCTATATGTAACCAGGCATTTAGCGGCTACTCTCTCCTGAATGCGTGGCGTAACGAACGAGCTAAACCAATTTGCGCATCGGCGCTAACTCGACGTGGCACGTCTTTCGCTCGCTCACATACGCACACGCGAGTCGTCCGTCCAGACACTAGTTTTGAAATCAATCGATCCAAACCGCGTATATATACTTCACTCTCGGCTCTTCCGACGCTCGTGGGAGACGAGCAGCGGGGCTGTTAATAACTCCATTCTGATTTCGATAAAAGTTTGAATTGAAATAGTGCGAACAGCTCGTGTGACACTGCCACGCATCGGGAGAGACTTATCAATCAGCTCTGATTGCCTGCCTGCCATCGCGCTGTCTGCCCTGCGTGTAGCACGCATTTGACCCCCACAGAACCAAGTCGCAGTAATGTCACTGATTCCCGAACCGAACGGCTAGGCAAATTTCATACATTACTTTATCGGCGGTCGGTTCGTTCTTGCAGTAATCATTCTGAATCATTCAGATCGAATGATTACTCCAAGGTTCGTTTCACTTCGCACCACGGATGCACATTCAACGCCGTACGACGCGCCAGCCAGCAAAGTACATTCACGAGAAGCAGCCGCCAGTACAACCTGCGTAGCCCTTCGATTCGAAATAGCACCTACTGCGGATCGAAGGGCTACGAAGGTAAAGCTAATTCTCAACTATACGATATACGTGACGCTCACAATAGAGGCCGGTCAGCATATAAAGGTGGAGGTGCGGGCTAAGCTATTACATCCACGCTATACGGATCAGCGTTAGGTTAAAAGTTGTCTGCTTTGCCGAACTGCCGGATGCGTGAGTGTGGAATGCAGCCGTGTGGCGTCGGCAGTGCAATGCTGGAGAGTAGCGGCCGCGGCTGTTTTGGGGAGCTCGAGGTGGCCCGCAGTAATAACAGCAGCAACACTACCAGCAGCAACAACAGCAACAACAACGACGACAACAACAAAAACAATAGACCAGCCGCGACACTGTCACACCACCGCCGCCGCTGCCGCCACCAGCTGTTGCAGCAGCAGCAACAGCAGCATCATCATCACTACCAACATGTTATTGCGGAACGGACCTAGCTCCAAGAATCTCCTTATACGCGAAGAATGACAGCGCGTGAGAAATAATACAATACTATGAATACAATGACAGAATTTCAATCACGAACATTCTGTAACATTCTATAGTACATAATATATTTGCTATAGTATATTATGGGATATCTATGAATGCAGCGTGGTCGTTCCACAATAAAGTGATGTTGTCGCGTACGTGGTGTTCACCAACTTAATTATAGCTGCCAACCATCTTTTGTGAGAAAACAAACGCCGAACCTGTGCTATAGTTGCATTTGCCGCGATTTTGCTTCTGGTTTTAACAAAGACGGGCGTCTGTGGTGACGGTGACGTATAACAGCAGTATCTCGGTGCTTGACCCCGTCTGCTGTCAGCTACGATGACCTGAGAACGGACTGACCTGCCCCCGTTGTGACGTCTCCAGTCCCGCGTGCCACATGATAGTAAAAAATATACGAGGCCGTTACGTCACGTCGGTGACGATTTGTCACCGCTGCGACACGTTTGTGACTCTGTCACCGACAGATAACCCATATCGTGAAATTCTAACCCGCACAGCCGTGTGTGCGTGACCCCAGTAACGAGATTCGTTGCACGCACGTAAATGCGACAGCTACAAACCCCATCGATAAATAACACAAACACCATCGCTTAGTCGAAGCCAGAGAAATAATTCACCATAGTTAGTCTATCCGCAAATTGCTATGGTCGAAACGATACCATGCACGAGTCGAGAAATTTGTGCACAAACTATCGCGTGTGTCCTCTATCGATCGCCGACCAGAACTGACCGGACAAATTCTACTTTGATCTGCTCGGCCTTGTTTTTTAATAAAAGCCTTCGGGCGTGTATTTCTCATTATGAAGCGCACGGCAGCCGCAAACACGCATTCCTACTCAGCGCGTCCGCACGCGAGCTGTGAGCACGAAGGCTCCTTCTAAAGAGCTTGCGAGAGCGCGTGCACAAACACGCCTATACCCGCGCACATCCGCGCGTCTTCGTCTTCATATATATTATATTAATCAAGGCGTTGCCTCTCGACGCGCATTCTCGCACCTTCTCGCGTGATTATCTTGTCGTGATCTCTCCCTATACGGTTTAGTCAAGCCTCTGGCAACGCGCGTTACGTATATGGGGGATGCGTATACTGCACGAGGGTGGTGCCAGGTCGAGTGCACGAGCATCGGGTGGCTATAGGGAAAGATTTCGCTAAGCAGAGCGGGGTAGCTAGGGTAGAGTAAGGCGAGAAAGGGCTGTTAGGGAGGAAGGTGTAGTTGGGGAGGGCGGGAGCTAGGGGGTGAGGCGTGGTAAGTTCGGCCCAGAAAGGGCGGTTGACGATAAAGCTTGGCGTGGGTGGGATGCGGAGAGAGAGGCACCCGCCTCTGCGCACGGTCTCACATACGTACAGCTCACACTCTCACAAGCAACACTATACCTGTTACCAGGCGACGGTTTTCGTGGCAAAGCCGACGCCGCCTGTTGACTATCGGCGATAGCAGTCTACGTGTAGGCAGTACAAATTTGCACACTCACGCGGCCGCCCTCTAAACACTATCGGGGAATATTTCCTACATGTACATACGCACAGTATATACAGGCGATGTTTACCAATCGGAATCGGTTGCCCGGTGTCGTGGACATACCTAGCTAGCGATCTGTAACGCCGCTGCTAACTGGAAAAGCAAACGATGCTACGATTAGATAACATCATCTACCTGTAAGCTTACGCGATAAGCCCCGGCTGCGCACAATACTGACAAACACGAAAGCATTGTCACGATAAGCGCGTGTAGATTGAAAATCACGGCGGCCATGTTTGCATTCCTAATGATCGCAGCATGACGCCGTATCCCGCTCCCGTGTTAGCTCTCTCAACATTGGGAAATGTCACACTCACACAATGTTAAAGGCGAGATAATGTAAGTACACCGATATGTCTAATAGGCACTCGTAAGAATGTATTTATAGCTGCGATCGCACACTCATGTGTTCGTGGCACGTCATGCTGTGCGTGTGACGGTGACCCTTTATGATGGTGAGGTGCCCGCTCTATAGAGGTGGGTTAACTGTATAGCTTCCACTAAATGGGAATATCAAAGGTTTCCTTTATAGGCAGGTGTCCGTTCTATGGAGGTGGTTTTGCCGTATAACTGAAAACTGTACCCCTGTGTGTGTGTGGGGGGGGATGACATCACCATTGTCATCATCATCGCTATCTAGCCTACATATAGCTGCCCATCGTTGCTCCTCTGATGATCCCCAGCCGGCAACTAATTTGCTGCGCGTAATTAAAATTGTTAATGAAAATGTTCTCGACGCTGGCTGAATAATTAACGCTAATTCGTCATATACCTTGACACGGAATACTGTATAATTCACGTTAATTGTGCTCGTATAATGATACTGCGTCATATCCACAGCTATCCTGCAACATAGCACAGGGAGCCTATAGAATGGGCTCCTCTAATGTGGGTATATGCTGCTGCTGCATGCTCGCAAGAGATATATATATATAGAGAGAGAGAGAGAGAGAGAGAGAGAGAGAGAGAGAGAGACTGCTGCGCTGCGGCTGCTGCTGTTGTAGTGATGATGATGCTGCTGTTGCTGCTGCTGCAACAGCGGTGGCGCCAGCGGCGGCGTGGTGTGACAGTGTCGCGGCTGGTCTATTGTTTTTGTTGTTGTCGTCGTTGTTGTTGCTGTTGTTGCTGCTGGTAGTGTTGGCTGCTTTATTACTGGCGGGCCACTCGAGCTCCCCAAAACAGCCGCGGCCGCTACTCTCCAGCATTGCACTGCCGACGCCACACGGCTGCATTCCACACTCACGCATCCGGCAGTTCGGCAAGCAGACAACTTTAACATAACGCTGATCCGTATAGCGTGGATGTAATAGCTTAGGCCGCACCTCCACCTTTATATGCTGACCGGCCTCTATTGTGAGCGTCACGTATATCGTATAGTGAGAATTAGCTTTACCTTCGTAGCCCTTCGATCCGCAGTAGTGCTATTTCGAATCGAAGGCTACGCAGGTTGTACTGGCGGCTGCTTCTCGTGAATGTACTTTGCTGGCTGGCGCGTCGTACGGCGTTGAATGTGCATCCGTGGTGCGAAGTGAAACGAACCTTGGAGTAATCATTCTGATGATTCAGAATGATTACTGCAAGAACGAACCGACCGCCGATAAAGTAATGTATGAATTTGCCTAGCCGTTCGGTTCGGGAATCAGTGACATTACTGCGACTTGGTTCTGTGGGGGTCAAATGCGTGCTACACGCAGGGCAGACAGCGCGATGGGCAGGCAGCGAATCAGAGCTGATGATAAGTCTCTCCCGATGCGTGCAGTGTCACACGAGCTGTTCGCACTATTTCAATTCAAACTTTTATCGAAATCAGAATGGAGTTATTAAAGCCCCGCTGCTCGTCTCCCACAGAGCGTCGGAAGAGCCGAGAGTGAAGTATATATACGCGGTTTGGATCGATTGATTTCAAAACCTAGTTCGCTGGACGGACGACTCGCGTGTGCGTATGTGAGCGAGCGAAAGACGTGCCACGTCGAGTTAGCGCCGATGCGCAAATTGGTTTAGCTCGTTCGTTACGCACGCATTCAGGAGAGAGTAGCCGCTAAATGCCTGGTTACATATAGCACGGCTGGCAGCACTGCGCACCGCTAACAGCGTTACGCAGAGCGCCTCCCTCCCGTGTTCTCCACCAGCAAGAGCCTACGATGCTGTAGCATCGAGAGAAAGATCGGGGATTACATCTCTATTAATATCCCTCGTGATTTCACTCCTGATTGTAGTATGGGTTCGTGTTGCCGGGCTTTTAGACTGATTCCAAAAATTGGCGCGGTTGCCGTCAGGTTGTGGTGAAACGACCTGCGGGTCAGTCTAGCAGGCATGGTCGGTGAAATTTCAAGAAGCCATATCGCGAGTCTTGCGTTAGTCGTGTTGAATAATCACGTAAATGTTGCTTACCCACGGTGTTGTGCGTGCGTGCGTGCGTGCGTGCGCACATGTATGTATATAAAACTTCAATGTAAAAATGTATTACGTCGGGCACGCGTGCGCGCGCGCGGTGTATATATATAGCCTACTACACATACAGTATGTAAATATTGCCGACTATCTTATGCTTTGTGTGAGTGAGATGTTGTAATATAAAGTTTCGGTTTACATTTCAATTCGAGCTTGTACGGCTTTGTTTTTCTACGGTTCAGCATGCATCCTTGCGTCGGGATGGGGCTCCGACGCAGGAATGTAACCCAGGCACTCGTCGCACTTAACCCTCGCCGCTATGATACTCGAAACCTCAAACAGTATACGCCTCACGCGCATCCGACTTCAGCGAAAGCCGCCTGGAATAAATAGCGCTGTGCGTTTCTCCGTGTCGCCATATGGCGCGCTATCGATAGCCGGATAAGTTGCATGGCTTTGAACTTTAGACAGATCCATTTTCTCTGCGATTAAAGGCGCGCTCGCCGAGAAAGAGAAATTCCGACATGTTTAAAGGGGAAGCTCGGTACCGGAGCAGCCGCACGTCTACCCGCGCGTGTGCACACGTCACGGAGCCGTGAGTCACACAATGCCAAGCGCGAGCAAGAGTGGCCTCAAAAATATATTTACACGATAAAATGTATAATTTAACGGTTTTTTTTTACGTTTGAATTAATAGACATCAATAATAGTTTTACACGTTCGAATTCGAGTAATTGTTTATAGTGGGCTGACTCGCGTGGTCTATATTTAACGATCAGTAATGCATTTATTCTATTAATAGTTTTTCTTCTAGTATTTTAACATTGAACTGGCCTGAAATCCGCAATTACAAGCTAGCCCTGCCGCCAGTAGTGTTTCACGCGACCGTTTCCGCATTTTGTTCACCGCGATGCTGCACGCGAGCCGCTCGCTAGCTCTGTGCACCATCACACAACACGTTACCGCAGCGACTAAACGCCGTAACTCGTGGCAGGTGTAGTGTTTACTGGCGGGTCAGCTGCTGCTACTACTGCTGCTGGCTACTGCTGCTGCTATCTCTGCTGGCGGCTGCGCTGCACTTGCTGCTGCTGCTTACTGCTACTGCTATTGCTGCTGATGCTGCTCGCTGCTGCTGCTCATTGCTGCTGCTATTGCTGGCTGCTAGCTGGTGGCGCTACTGCTACTGCTATTGCTGCTGTGGTGGGCGCGTGGGGTGGCACAGGGAGCTATGCCGCGGGAGCTGCTTCGGCGGTTGGTGCAGATAGACAGATACGAGGCATATGCTGCGTCGATGGATGCGATCACGTGATGAGCAACGATTAAGCACGTGCGCGTCGACAAGACGATAGAGCGCGCGCGGGAAATATATAAAGATGAACACAGGCCAAGGGGAGAGGCGGTTAAGGCGAGTATAGATTTGACTTTGCGAGTGGATATAACTACAGAAAAACTTCTCTGTTGAAGTCGTCTCTTTCATCTTCCCGTCCTCTCTCTCCCTTCTCTTTTCTCTTACACACGCGCTCTTTCGTGTGTCTTTTCTCACCCACCCATTTCTAATTTCTCCAACCGTCGTCATATAGAGCTGTATATAGCAAGACAACAGAAGCGCGTGTGTACAGTTGTCGTCTGAGCGGTATCGTCCCACAACAGCGTCTCCTTCTCTGCATCGACTCACTGTCCAACAGACCTTCGAATACGTTATGCTTTTCTAAGAAAAAGTGCCGACAGGAGGTTTTGCATGCGTGCGGCGTGCGTAGGGTGCTTAGAGCAAACAGAGAGTTTGGAGGGAGATAGATCAATCGCATCCCCTGCGCTCTCCGCGTGCACACGCGTGCCAAGCTATAGAGGCAAGTTTTCGCGCTGGAAGCGAAGTTTGAATGATAATAATGAGTCATGTTATAACGGTGTATGTAGTTGTGTGTCGTAAGAGGCAGACGAAAACGATAACTCAGGAAACGGGGTTTAATCTCTCACTGAAGATCGTGCTGAGTCCGGAGACCTGCGATCGAATCATCCGTCGCACCCCCATTCCTAAGGCGAGGGCTTCCTATTGTCTCTATGAAGGCTTCTACCTCTCGGTCAATCGCCAACCGAGTACGATACCATCGTTAACTTTTGGTTTTCTCGTAGCGACATTGCCCGGACGTACGATTCCGCTGGCTGCGTTATAACGTAGTATCTAGTAAACGTTTCCTACTAAATTAGATTAGTATTAGATTTGGCTTATATCGCTAACTCATGTGTCTACGCTATCTAATTAGCCTTTCCCACACTTCCAACTTCCATCAGCGATAAATGATATTAGCATATTACCATAAGTTCTACACGTGCAACGAGAGCTATTATTCTATATTCTGTATTATACTTTCTTATCCGTTCTAACGTTACACATGCATTTCTATATTCCTACATTCTATAGTTCTATAATTGCTACTAATTTCTATATTCTGTACATTCTATAGTCTACGTTTATACTATCTATATTCTATATTCTAGCGTTCTACATGCTGTATTCTACTATTCTAATTCTAATATTCTATATTCTATATTCCTATATTAAAACTATCTTAATTATTTATATTTCTATATTCTGTATATTTCTTCATGAATTCGCTGCTGAAATATTCGCAGGAATTATTTGTTTAAAGCGTGCTGAAATGGAACGTCATTTCCCTTCGTATTAGACAACGCTGTCAAGCGCTCGCGATCCACAGCCGCACATGCCGTCGGACTGCTACACACACAGCACAAATACTTATCAGTCTACATTACACATTTTGACTTGTTAGGCTAGAACTCGCACAGTGTATTGGAAGACACACAGTGCGAGCAAGCAGACAGCAGTGTTCAAAAGCATGGAAGTCCAGTGGCTGATGGCGCTGTATACGTAGGCCAGTGAGTCAGGTTACGCAATCATAATTGAGGGAGTGTCCCTCCATATACGTATCGCTCGTGTGTACCACCTCCAAAGCGCAGCAGCTTGCACTCATGCAAACATGATAGGAATCTTACTATTGGCAGGTTGCACGTCGCTACCGGTACGTCAATATCGACCACATAACGGAAACGTAATGATTACCCGAGCAATGCGATGTGATTATGCTGACCACTGACTGGTACAATGCGCGCGCGTATGTATGTATATATATATCAAGCGTATTATAAGAAGAGCTCTTCTTTATCTGCTCTTTGATATATATTATATATATATATATACTATATATATATATATAATATATCAAGATATATGCGTGCGTGGCGTGCGTGTGCATGTGGCATGTGCGTGTGCGTGTGCGTGTGCGTGTTGAGTGCGCGCGTGTGCATGTGGTGTGGCGCGCTGTGCGTGCCTGTGTGTGTGTGTGTGTGTGTGTGTGTGTGTGGTGTGTGTGTGTGTGTGGTGTGTGTATGCGTGCGCGTGCGCGTGTGCGTGTGCGTGTGCTGGGCGTGTGTGATGGAGCGTGTGTGTGGCTGATACCATCAGCGCTACGCGTGGGCAGTTCGTCGATTGATATTGAGATGGCCGTAATGCCTGCGCACGGTACGTGGTGCATTACTTAAGTAGATGCTGTCACCCCTGACCTCGTATCATACACGGGCGTGTGTATATTCGCCGACTGTTGATACTCAATGCTTTCTAGATCACCCTTCCGCGACCACCATCTCTCTCTCTCTCTCTCTCTCTCTCTCTCCGTCTCTCTCTTCTCTCTGCTCTCTCATTCTCTCTCGGCCACTCTCTCTTTCCTCTCTCGCGAGCGCATCGCTCTCTCTCTCTCATTCTTTCTGTCTCTGTCTCTCTCTCGCTCTCGCGCGGCTCTCCTCATTTCTCACTCTTCGTCGGTCTCTGCGGCCAGCCCCGCTCTCTCTCTCGTCTATCTCCTCTCCTTTCTCTCCTCATCTCTCCGTCCTTTCCAGCTCTCAATGTCTCTCCTTCTCTCTCTCCGTCTCTTCGTCACTCTCCGGTCGCTCTCGTCTCTCCTCTGTCTCATCCCTCTCGTTCTTTCTTTGCTCGTTCCTCTCCTCTTGTTCTTTCCTATCATGTTTTTCAACTGTCCCTGCTCACCCCTCTGCGTGTGTGGCCGTACGTGCGAACTATGTGTCAGCAGAGTAAGCTAGAAATCATTCGATATCGAACAGGGCCGTATATGTGAGTGACACTAGATCACCGAACAGATACAGTTATACAAGAACAGCTATGATTGGTGCGCGGAGATGGCGACGATCTGGAACTTGTGTGTTAGATCTGCAGTCACGGCTGCATGCCTGTGTTGCGCTGCACGACGTTGACCTGGCGAATCGAAAGGCAATGCCCGGAGCATGACGAACAGTGGCGGCTCGCCTCGCGGACTCAGTGTCCACGGA
>NW_014577980.1:52581-61268 GCF_000485595.1 Priapulus caudatus
GCAGCAGCAGCAGCACACCACCACCACCAGCAGCAGCAGCAGCAGCAGCACGCAGCAGCAGCACACCACCACCACCAGCAGCAGCAGCAGCAGCAGCAGCAGCAGCAGCAGCAGCAGCAGCAGCAGCAGCAGCAGGGAGAGAGCCGACGAACAAAACATCATTGATTTCGGGCGTTATTGACTTTGTCGACCCAGTTCTCGGACTGAACTGGCTAATTCAGGGGCAGCAGCTAGGCGGTGGTGTGTGGCCGCCGGCAAGGATGGATGCATGATTCCCAGGCTTACGAACAGCACGTACACATACCAACGATGCTGGTCCCACCCTGCACTGACTCCCTCCATGCTTAACCCACCACGCGGCCGACCACCCTCAAGGGGGACCCCCCAACACTGCAATCATACTGCTCGTTATAATCCGAAAATGCTTCACGCCTAACTCACGTCACACCGACCCCCCCCCCCGCCATCCTCTTCTGTACATAACAAACGTCCTGCATCACACGCCACACTGCGCACGCGCATCCTAGACTGAAAGTCTTCATCACCCTGTCACCGCCACCCTGTCACCGCTCCCTCTATCCTGCTCTCACGCCAGTTCCGGCGACGTCTTCCCCTATTAGGAGGTAACCGGAAGTTGCGCCGCGTTTAATCACGTGACTCTCCGGACTTCCGGCGAGAGAATGCCGAGGTGGCGCTGGTGTTGCCGGCGCCTGTATTCCACGGAAATTGATCGGGAGCAGGAAAACGCATTAGTCGCTAACGTAATTTGCTTCCTGATGGGGGAATTGCTATGCGAGCGTGTGGTACACACCGGCGCCACGGGTTCGCTGAAAACATGGTATATTTCCACCGCATCGCACAAACACTTAGAGCAGCGAGGCTATATAGAGAGAGAGTGAGAACGACACGAGGTAACGAAAACAAGAGGAAAGATGGAGAGATCGAGAAATGGATGAACGAGAGAGATGGGGAGAGCCGAAGAGGGCAAGAGACAGGCAGGAAACAAAAGCAGGCGAGAGCAAAATTGAGAAAGCGATAGGGCGAGAGCGAAGGCGCATGCGAAGGAAGAAAAAAGAGATAGAGAAAGAGAAAGAGAGAGAAGAGAGGGATGGGAAGAGAAGACGAGAACTCCCTGGAGAGCTGCATCATTTGCACGACACAGTGTCTGCATAAAGCCACTGCTCAGGGTGTCAATTGACTTTTTTCCCTTCTGCACGACTACACGGCCGCTCAGCACTGGCGCTCATAGATCTGTTCATCTTAAATTATGCATTACATCGATGCCGCATAATGACACATCGGCGCCTTCACAAAGACACACTATGCGCGCGGCGGCGACATCAAAGCAGGAGATTTAAACTGCCGACGAAACTGTCAGCGCGTTGCCACAGATGGCCGTTTGTGATTGCATCCGTAATCAGGCCTGGCCGCGGCGGCAGCGCCCGTAACAACTCGATATTAAAACTTGTTTGATGCGCTGTATAAAACCCGACGCAATTTCCGCCGAGCTCGTCTCTATGTAAACTTAACACGGCCAAGCCCTGCGCAGCTGCTGGGTTTGTGTCTATATATATATATATATATATATATATATATATATATATATATATATTCAACGTCTACACTCGGACCATAATACAAAGCATGATCCGCCATATTTATGTCTCCCGTGACGTCACGCGATGAAGTAGCATCCGATCGGCAGTCTATCGGCGGATGGCGGTTTTATTTTCACGCCATAATCCTATATTCGCGCCAACGTTAAGTAGACGGTTTTGATTGACGCGGCAAGAGCTCAAAGCGTCGCCGGACGATGAATATTCAGCGCTGTGCACTGTTGAGAGAGAAAAACGGTCTGGGGAAATTACGCAGGCGAACAACGCTGGGGAGTACGCTCTATAGCCGTTGGAGTATAAAGGCTGTGTAGGCCTACGTATACACACGCTGCGTGCGTGCGTCGTGGTAGCGCGACGTACGCGTGAGGTTTGGAGCTATTTCGACGGTGAACGCCGACTCGCATGTTAAACAGTACTTACGGTTGTTATTAATTAACAATTATTACAAAAATTATTACAAAAATTGGCGGACCCGTGAATTGATTAGGAGGGGTGGGGGCATAATTAGAGGACAAACGAAGGGGAAAATCGTTTAACACTAACCTAGTGTCTCGCCATAGTTTGGGCTGCATTCAATGTCCAGCCGTTGCTATATATGCTTTGTAGTGATCATATTGAACCACTTCAGGCAAAAAGCAAACAATTATATACCTATATATACTGTCTCGCCACAGGCTAAACTGATTCAAAGTCGAGTGTACATGCCCGCGCTCGTTCTCTCACTTCTCCCTTCGTTTTTTCCCTCCTCATAGTAACCCTAACCCTAAACCTACCGCTATCCCTAACCGCAACCCTAACCCTAGCGTTAATCCAAACCATGTTTTGTCATGGTTGTGTTGGTGTTGTGCAGATGCTCTGTCATGACTGTTTCAAGACGTGTGTACGTACGCGCGTCCATTTGCGTGTGGGTTAGCTCTAGTACTATAGCCCGCGTACATTGACTGCCGCAGGGCTATAGCACATTGTCGGCTGGAAATACCAACTACGACCTGTTACCACCTGTCCCCATGAAAAATGGATCGCAAAACGCAAAGTTATCGGGCTTTTTAACTCTTATTTATCTACATGGACATCTCACCTATCTTTTTGAACACTTTCAACAACTTTACACCATGTATTTGTCCTTTTATTCCACAAAGTAAGCACTACTGGCATTTCATTTTGAAACGAAGTGGCGTACGCACGCGTGACGTCACCGGATATGTACGCAAAACACATGGCAGCTATGGGGCATGTATATACAATACCGGTGACGTCACGCGTGCGTGCGCTACTTCGTTTCAAAATAAAATGCCAGTAGTGCTTACTTTGTGGAATAAAAGGACAAATACATAGTGTAAAGTTGTTGAAAGTGTTCAAAAAGATAGGTGAGATGTCCATGTAGATAAATAAGTGTTAAAAAGCCCGATAACTTGCGTTTTGCGATCCATTTTTTATGGGGACAGGTGGTAACAGGTCGTAGTTGGTATTTCCAGCCGGCAATGTGCTATAGCCCTGCGGCATTCAATGTACGCGGGCTATAGTACTAGAGCTAAGCAGCAGTCACAACAGGAAAGCGTTATTCGACTGTTTACTAATCTAACAATTTACGAATTATGGGCACGGCGAACACGGCATTACTCACGGGTCGAATGACTTCATTCATATACGCTACTCTCGTCTGTCACACGCTCGAAGCGCTGAAAACTGCATGGTTAGGTAGCGTGTCGTCGACATTGTGCGAGTGAAATTCTAATCTAACGTGATACCTCGTAGAGTTTATAATGAAACTGCAGTTCCTGCATGCCTGTGGCGCGTCAAGTGATTGTACACAGCGAGACACGATCCCCGCGCAGTCTCCCTGTTGCTATGGCAGTGCCGCGAAGATTTTTCGCGAAAGAAATCGTAGAGAATTATTTATGATCTCGTGGCCACGAAACTACAGTATCATGATATAGCATCGCGAAATCGCAGTAATCATCTCGTGGCCACGGAATAACTTCACATAACGGATGCGATGTAATTTTTTCCCGCTTTTGACGCGCGTTTACGCGCGCGCTTCGCGTTAACGACTTATTTACATCGAGTTTTCCGTCGTGCCTCGCGCTCCGCGAGTGCTATCCAATCTAGCCGTAGCTGCTCATGCACCCGCCGGCTATAAATATTATAAAGAAATCTCATTATCGCTAAAGATCTCCGATGGGGCTTCCCACCGGCGACGCAAAACATCAACTCGACCTAATGAAACATCAAAGCTCGCCGCTATGCATAATGAATACTCTATTTTGCGCTCATCAAACATTAAAGAGACAAGAACATCAAAAATTTAAAGATTATAACGGCATGAAATATACATGTATTATAGCCGTGAGTTGGGCTCAAGCACTCTCAGCGACGCTGCTTCTATCGACTGCACGAACGGATACTGGCTTGCTTGACCATGAACGCTTCCTTCTTACTTCCCATCTTTCTCGCTTTGCCTGCGTATCTCTACCCCGCTCCATTCCGCTGCCGCTCTCTCACCATCTCTTTCTCGGTCTCTCGCGCTCTCTCACCCTCTCTTTCTCGGTCTCTCAATATACAATATTTAACGTATTTTCCTATACATTTACCATTTACAAACATTAAAGAGAATATGCAGGGGCACACCGGGAACACACGCGCACGCGAACAAACACGCACGCACGCGCGGAGATAGCAAAGCGTTCCCGTTAGCATTCATAAATCTTCGTAAGACAAGAGTATCAACACACTGAGAAACACGAACTGCGGCTCGCACGGCGTCAGTTGTCGCACGGGGTGGCTCTGTGGCTCTCTCTACACGCGCGACCAGGTCCGACGCTCTGTCTCTCTCTACACGCGCGACCAGGTCTGGTGCGGCGCGAGGTACTTTTCTCCGCGATACGTCGTCGTCATCTGCACGACGGCCGGCTGCTGATGGTAGGTCAGCTTCTTACGTCGGCCCGACCGTCGCCACGGCCGACCGCAGAAGTCGCACCACGAGTGCCACGTCTTACTCGTCCACACCCACATGCCGCTCGAGATGCCGACGATGAGCGACATGCAGATCTTCAGCATGAAGACGGCGATGTTCGGAATGCTCGCCTCCAGCTCGTCGCTGCAGTCGTCGTGGCGACAGCGGGCGGCGAGCGCGCGCGCGATCCAGCCGTCCAGCTGGCAGTACTGGTAGACGAAGCAGCCGAGCACGCACGTCGCCGGCACGAGGTACATCACCGAGAATATGCCGATCTTCACCATCAGCTTCTCGAGCTTGTCGATGTTCGTGCCGTCGCGCTTCATCGTCTTGCGGATGCGCACGAGAGCGAAGAAGCCGTACAGGATGAAGACGACGCCTAGAGCGTTGTAGGTGGCGAGCGGCGCGATGACGAAGCCGAGCAGCGCGCCGGCGTCCATGTTGCCCGTGAAGCACATCGCCGTGAACTCGTCGGCGTCGACGCGCCGCATGATGAGTATGACCATCGTCTTGACGGCGGGGATGCCCCACGCGGCGAGGTGAAAGTAACTGCTCATCGCCTCGATCGCCTCGTGTCCCCACTTGCGGCACGCGGCGAGGAACCACGTCAGTGTGAGGATCACCCACCAGATGGAGCTCGCCATGCCGAAGAAGTAGAGGATGAGGAAGACGATGATGCAGCCGGTACTCTCGAGTCCCTCCCGGATGAGAAACGTCACGGGCTCCTTGTCCTGTGTGTACGTCGTGTCGCACGAGATCGCGTCGGCGCCGGCGATCAGCCGGATGAGGAAGGCGACGCTGTAGATGTTGTAGCACATCGCGAGGAAGTAGATGGGTCGCTCGGGGTACTTGAAGCGTCCCATGTCGATCCAGAACGTGAGCACGGTGAAGGCGGTCGCCACGAAGCAGAACGACGCCCAGACGGCGATCCAGATCTCGACGAAGTTCTTGTCGGCGCGTCGGAAGAAAACGTCGACGCGCGCCTCGCCCTTCGACGTCGGCAGCCGACACATCGGCGAGCAGGCGCCGAGCTGGTCGCGCTTGTCCTTCAGCTTGTTCACGTAGACGAATCTATCCGACGCGCACTGCGGCGAGGCGCGAGTTGTGGCCAACGCCGACTTAGAGTTGACGCTCGGGTTGTACAGGAAAAACGGGATGTCGGGAGAATCCATCGCCTTGTCGAAGTCGAACACCCGGTCGGGAGTGTCGCTGTGTTCCTCGGGAAGATCGGGGAACTCCATGCAGAGTCCATTCTTCTCCGGAAGGCGAGTGCAGTTCAGGGATGGCGGCCACGGGAAGCTGAAGCGCTGCAGCACGGGAAGACACTTAGCCTTCACCTCCTCGCACATGCTGCGACACGCCGGTATCGGGATGTCGACCTGCTCGGTGCACATGGGCGCGTAGAGCGAGCACAGGAAGAACTTGAGATGCCTCGAGCAGCCGATCTCGACGAGCGTGACGAACTCGTGCACCTGTATCGCCGCCTCCTCCTGATCGGTGTGGCCCATCAGGTTCGGCATGCGCGTCATGTTGTACGGCATGTTCTCGCACATCGGAATCCGTATCCGCTCGCACCGGCTCTTCTTCGTCGAGTCTAACGCGCCGGCCGGACCGCTCCAGAGTAGAGCCGAGAGAAGCACGAGGAGGAGGCGTGCTCCTGCCATCCTTGTAGCTTCCTTCTTCTTCTGCTTCTCACGCGAAGACAGTGAGCATCAAGTCACTGATGCGCGCGCGCGTGTGTGCAAACCGCTGTGTCGCTAGCTGCTTGCAGCACCGCCACCGCTTGTTCCTTCCAACGCTGTCACTGCTATACGTCGCAACACTGACGCCGCTACACTGCTGCTGCTTGCTGCTTGCTACACTGCCGCCTACAAACAGCAGCCGCATACTAAAGCCTCGCGGATCGCTTACCACGCCAATATTGCCGGCGAGCGCTTGTAGCGCCGCCGCACGCACACGCACATGCGCGCGCATTGATACACCATGCTAATCATAGTGATCGACGGACGGCGGCAGCGGCGAGCGTGCGAGTGTCCGCTCTGCAAAACCATCACGTGATCACACGCACGTGCGCTTGTTAATTTTTTCGCGAGAGACGGCGGCTCGCAGACGAATCGAGCCGAGATCGCCGAAAGCCCGAACTACTTTTCCTCGGCGCAGCGATCGCCGTTGCTGTGTACGCGTGTAAGCGATAGCAGGCGGCATGCTTAGCGCAGTTCGTTTGATGTCGCCGCCGCGGCCGATACGACTGTCAGTCACGTTACCACACTAGTAATTTGAGCGAAACGGGGGGTTCGCGGTGGCCACGCCCTCCCAGGGGATATGCGCGCACGTATTCTCATCCCCCTCGCGCTCTTTGTTTTCGGGGATGGGCTCACCACCTCGCGCGCCGGCCGTGTGCGCGCATACATTTGCGACCAAGCGGCGGGAAGATGGATGACACATGACTGATGACTTTATGACAGGTGGCGCTGATGACAATCGGTCTTTCAAAGCGTACGTACCCGCGCGGCCCGACGTAACTGCGCGCGCGCGGTCGTCAGCGAATCTACAAGCACGCCGTTAATAACTGCTATCTGTCGCAGCCGACGTCGGCGCCCACTGAAGGGAATCGACCCGCGCGCACGAGCAGCCATATATCAAACCTGAACGTAATTACACGAGCAGGTATAATCCACGAACACACGTTGCCTTATCCGGCAAGATGGCCGATTTAATCTACGAGCACACATTGCCTTATCTGGCAAGATTCGCGGTTGTAGCGCCGAGCACGCATCGCCTTATCCGGCAAGGTATACGAACAGCACGGCGACCCTGTGTGATATCATGACAGCGGGAACACTGGAATATCTGAAATCTCTCATTCATGTCCTCATTCATCTCACCTTTCCTGATAACAGCGACACCGACACTAGACTACTATAATAGCCTACTATGTACTCTCTTGTGCTCGCCTTGCTATTTTACTACTACTACTACTACTTTTTTCTTTATTTTTTTTTCTCTTACCGGTTACTTTGTTTGCCTGCCAGTAGGTGCATGCAGCGCATCTGCAGAATACACAAAAAACGCGGGGCGCCGATGAGTCATTTAGAGGTAAATCGCGCGGCCTGTGCGACGGAGTGTAACAATTGCGTGACGCTGCGGCGGCATCACGTTACGGGCCGCGTCTCTTTATGTGAAAACGCGACAAAACGGCCAATAATAATCATAATAACGGTCGTTGTAACTCGCGCTACAAAGGCGACGGGCGCGGGTTGGCTCTTAACAGCGCGCATTCCAAGACCCTGACGACACGGCCATCGGACGGTCGACAATCACATAGCGCGAGAGATGGCTCTTTTAATTTGCGACTCGTTAATTTGTTTAACGCGCGCGCGCGCCGCTGCTTTGTGTGAAGCGGGACGTCGCACAAAGATGTCGGCGTTTTCACACTCGGTCGCCGCGAGCCACGTGCGTGCGTGCGGGCGGACGCGAGTGTGCGCACACATGTGTGCGCGCGAGTATATGCGGGCGGGCGGGCGTGCGTGCGTGTGTGTGTGTGAGCGTGCGTGTTGGCGGGCGGGCGACGTTGAGTCTGTGCACACACATGTGTGCTTGCATTCGTCCGTGCTTGTATTGCGCGCGTCATCGTGCCCACAGGTATACACATTACAGCTCGATGCGCGGCCGGCAAGGCAACTACGTACACGCTCATTCTCGCCCTCATTCTTATGGTGATGATACCGGGCCGAAAATGTGGCCGTCGTAAACATTATGCTTGCCTCGGCAAAGCCTTCTTGACTTCGGGAGCGGTGGAGATTCCACGGAGCATTGTGCTAAGGGGCGCTAGCAACTATCCGCTTTGTGTTTCAATTACGGCGATACGATTGGCGGCGATAATAGTGACGGCGCAGGGGGATTGTCGGAGCAAACTCGTCTGGGGCCCTCGATGATAAACCCGTTGCCCGCTGCAGCTGGCAGGTGACCGGTCGCCTGTAGAAATTCGGTGAATTCGAGCGCGCGGCTTATTTTTATCGCTTTCTTTCTGTTTGTGGCTCTCTCTCTCTCTCTCTCTCTCTCTCTCTCTCTCTCTCTCTCTCTCTCTCTCTCTCTCTCTCTCTCTCTCTCTCTCTCTC
>NW_014577980.1:62141-65428 GCF_000485595.1 Priapulus caudatus
GTGTGTGTGTGTGTGTGTGTGTGTGTGTGTGTGTGTGTGTGTGTGTGTGTGCGTGCGCGCGCTTGAAGATTAATTCCTTCATAGATGAACAGAAGACTACTCGTGCTCATACAGATACGAGTTAGTATATAGTAGTCAGTAGTTATAGTATCTGTGATATTTGTGATATGAGCAACTGCAACGTAAATATTCCCATGAATATGGACTATTATTATTGACTATCTATTCTTATTATTGACTATCTATGCGTGTATGCGGACGTTACGTCATGAACCTACGTGTGCATCGTATATCGTTCTGTATTATATTCCTACTTCCTGGTACCAAGAACACTCTAACTTTATTCTAATCACCATAATTTCTTAAATGTCTTCTGGTGATCTCATTCTTCTATACAACCTCACAGACTCGATACTTGGCAAAATATTTTGGCAAACAAACCTTTTGCTATCATTAAGATGATGAATTTTAACTTACGAAGCAAAATGAAAAAGTCTACGCGATAACGCTTTCAAAATGTACTCGTACAATGACTATCGGCGACATCCACCACATGTCTACACGCGTACGACATTGAAGAATCACAGAATCCACTAGTATCTCCGGCTCGAGCGTAACCTGACACATATCCCCAGCCCCGAAAGTTGTCGGGAGTTTGATGAACGGCCATATAATTACTCGAGCGTATAGGCGATACTCTGATTCTGCTTCCAATATACCGTCAGACACTCTGGTGAATTTATGGACGCGGCCATAACTCACAATTCGCCACCAGCAAAGATTTATCTGCACCAACACCGCAATTTTTATTGCATGTGCGTGATCGCGTGACCTCACGTTACCTTGACGCCTTCTTAAAGCTATGTCAGACAGCGAAAACTTATGGTGAGACAGTCAGTATATTTAATATAATGTACAGTAATATCACTGTAAGGTGTGATTATTAATTCTAAGCATTAATTATAACACGTAAATGAGAGATAAGATGCGACAGAAAGGTTGCCAGAATGGTCATATATGCAATTAATGTACATTAGCCTATTATGACTATTTATATAGTGATAATATGACTATTCATAATAACTTATCAAATTGATTTGACTCTCGTATCTTAATCCTGCGATTAGAGAAAGATAACAACTAAAAACACCGCCTAATTCTGCCAAATCTCTTGCTTCAGTAATTTTTCTTTCTCAGTCGTTAAAGTCTTTCCAAGTCTATTTCGGGGACTCCTCGTGATTTGATAGCACGCTGAATCAGTGCGCTTATTAAGTAACAGAATCTCAATATCATGCAGATATACCATAATATCATCTCAATAGCATGTTATCATCCAGACATCATGGTATCATCCATATATCACCACGTCATCTAGAATACACGATATCATCTAACCGCCATGATATAATCTAGATATCATGATAATAATGTACATATCGTCTCTTTTAGATATATCACGAGTTTATGATACGGGCCGCGTACTTCGCGTTATAAAGAAATGTCCTCCATGTGTGTGCGCACTGTAATATCGACATACAATCTACGAGATTGCTGCGCCTTGCCCGCTCTGCGCCACCCGTGCTGTCGGCACACGGCCGACAGTGGGTGAGAACTTACAAGAGCACCGCGTATACGTTGTTCGCCCGCTGCGTTGACTTTACTCAACCCGAGCACGGCAACTAAATATCTCTTATTTGAGCGCGCGCAATGCAGTTTATTAAGACTCTGTCAACACGAAACCGGTGTATCGCTTTATTTGACGAAAAAAGACGTACGCGGCGGCCGTAAATCGTTAGATTCTATTTACAGAACGTGTGCCCGCCCTGGCTGTGCGGACGCACCACGGCCTGTGTATGATCAGCCAGAGCAAACACGCATCTATAATCCCTCCCTCCTCACATAGCGGCCACTGCCGCCGCTGCCGCGCAGGGACCTAGCCAGCAGGGACTGCCGACACACGCGAGACGCGGTCGCAGTCTACGTGAGAGCAAATCATATCCATTGCCGCGCGAGAGTTTAATCTTAGATTGGTGTCTCTGAGGAACAGAGTGAGAGGGGGTAAGAGATAGAGATATATAGATAGTGAGAGAGCGAGAGCAAGACACAAAGAGAGAGAGAGAGAGAGAGAGAGAGAGAGAGAGAGATAGGAGAGAGTGATTGCGAGAGGGGGACGGCGAGAGGGTTATACCGGACAAGGCCAAAAAAAAGAGTTCAAGTTGAAGTCGCGATATGCCACTGATAACATCACTCGTATCTTGCGGCACAAAACATTTCATTGTCACTTCGCCCAAAACTCGTCGCATCTCGATGACACGAGCATCGCGAGCCCCGACACACAGCTGCCGCCAGCACAGTTCCCGACGACTCCCCCGTACCCAAGGTTGCTTAATCGCAAAACAACCGATACGCGCGGATGTCCCTTGTAGTTAAAAGACGAGTTACGCACGCAGATTGCCACATGACGTCACACAATGGCGACGAGCGATCGCAGCACGCTGCGGCGACATGTTTGTAATGTTTGCGCGCGAATCTTCCGAGAGACAATGGATGCGACAAGTGGGTTGTCATTCGCGGACGATGCGGCGCGCATTAACACTAATGTCGCAATGATGGGCGGATGGTCCGGGAGCAATGTCCTTCCCGTGGGAATGCGAAACGGGCACACATCATCATTCCACGGTCGTCTTGTTACCACGTTCGTATGACCACAGATGGAGACAACTTTGAAGATTTCCTGTTTAGAATAATATATAGTAAAGCATTTTTTAAGTAAAATCGGCGCTTAACTCTCATTCAGAATTGCAGCCGATTGTTGTAGTGGAGCAGAGGTCTTGTTAGATGTGAGCGAGCGGTCCCGTGTGGGAGTCAGTCGGCAGCCTCCGGAATGAGTGTATAGCATGCAGTCTTCAACCATAACGTTCATCATGGCATCATAGGTACAGAGAACTGTGTGCGAGTAGTAGAGAAAGTGGAGCGAGAGGAACAGAAGGGGAGGAGAGAAAGAAAGATATATATATATATATACAGAGAGAGAGAGAGAGAAAGAGAGAGAGAGGGGAACAGAAGGGGAAGAGAGAAAGAAAGATATATATATATATATACAGAGAGAGAGAGAGAAAGAGAGAGAGAGAGGAACAGAAGGGGAAGAGAGAAAGAAAGATATATATATATATATACAGAGAGAGAGAGAGAAAGAGAGAGAGAGAGGAACAGAAGGGGAAGAGAGAAAGAAAGATATATATATATATATACAGAGAGAGAGAGAGAAAGAGAGAGAGAGAGGAACA
>NW_014577980.1:65453-67480 GCF_000485595.1 Priapulus caudatus
GTGTGTGGGTGGGTGTGTGCGAGCTTATGTGATAGCGGGTAAGAGAGAGAGAGAGAGAGAGAGAGAGAGAGAGAGAGAGAGAGAGAGAGAGAGAGAGAGATGGAGAGGCAGACAAAGATTGAGACGAGAGTGATGAGAGAGAGGGCACTACAGTGCCGTCCGTAATAGCATGCGCTATACTACTGTCTATAATATCGTGTTATCCGCCGTAGCAACCATGACACACGGCCGCAGCTATAATGACGCTGCTACCGGCGGCATCCCTTGAGGATGCGGAGACATGAGACACGCGCACAGACAGGTGCTAATTACCGCATACCGAGCTCATCTAATCACGGCATGACGCAGCAACGGGTGACGAGGCGGTGAGCGCGTTTTTTCCATTTTCGCGTAACGAGTTTAACTAGATTTCACCTGTTTGTCAACTTTGTGATAGTTAGGGCGTGCCGACCACGCT
This sequence comes from Priapulus caudatus, assembly GCF_000485595.1. NCBI lineage: Eukaryota > Metazoa > Priapulida > Priapulimorpha > Priapulimorphida > Priapulidae > Priapulus > Priapulus caudatus. The sequence continues at coordinate 65,911 of NW_014577980.1, forward strand.
CGCAATCCCTTCTTGTAGCGAATAAATGTTTTTTTAATACATATGATAAATAAAAACGTAGAACGCTATATTGATATATAATAATAGTGGCGATGCTATAAATAGGTTATTTCTAAGTATATACTACAAAATGTAAGATAATTTTAATAATGAAAAAATGCAAAATATAAAGTGTATACCATAAGACCCATTACAATAAAAACAACGTCAAATACGATATATAAGTATATCCTACAAAGCCCAATACAATATAAACAAATAACAATGACAACATATATAGTAAGTATATACTAAAACTAATTAATACTTTTGTGTTACGTAATTAGTACTTTAATTGTTAAGTTTTTTTGCCCTTGAGAAAGCCAGCAGCTAGTGACAGCACTAATGATCTCCATGTGGCGTGTTCGTACGTGGCAGGGAGACGGCCGCTGCATTACCTCTTCGATAATTGCTTCCACAAAAACCTCATCACATCATCAACTGTAAGGTGAAGCCAAACGCAGTGTCGTGATAGAGTCTTCGGTTATTTTACTGTGAATCTTAATTTCGTTCTTTCCGCTCTAGAAACCTTTTCTGCATGTCGCATTTCCAGGTTGCATCAGAAACAAGATCATACACCTAACCACATTGTATTATATAAGTATTACCCAACGTACTATTGGTATCATCTTACTCCAGGTTGCATTATACGAATACTGCACGTGCTCAGCGCAGTGACACAGCTTGCACGTACCCTGTTGAGCTACAGTTTCCATTTATCATAAGACCATTGTCATTTATCATTTTATATTCATCATTTTTTAATTTATGATTTATATTATTTTCCATTTATCATAATATAAGCAGCGGCTCGCGTAATGCTTTAGCACAGCATTTGCCAAACAGTTCCACGTTGTGCGCGTTGTGAGTGCGTGTTGGAGCGGTGTGCGCAACCAACTGCGCCATACGTTTTCCGGTTACTCCCCTCGCCTCTCCCATGTTTAGAATGTGAATCATCCAACTGAATCACGTCGCTGTTTCATTTCTAACGATGTGCTGCGTATATATATTTAAGACTAGCTCGCGCAAATAAAAAGAACACTCAAATCTTGAATACATTTTCCAAAGCTTCCACCACGATGCTTTCTCCGCAGCAGTGCAACACCGTTTCCGTTTAGTCTGAGAGAGAGCCGCTGGATGCATGTAGTTTCCGCAGTGCTACCATGCATGCTAGTATGACATACATACATCATCCGTGGCTGACATTCATGTTGCTAACGCGCGAGGGCCGTTAATAACACTGCCATTAAGCGGCCGTCGTAATGGTTGTCGTGCTGATCACGCAGCTTCACAGGTAACCGAGTCGGACATTTCACATCGTAATGATTATTACCCGAAAGCAATCATATCAGCCATAACCTATACAGCGTGAGGCAGAAACGGAAGAATTGGGGAGCGAAATAGCTCTCTTCCACACACACACGCACGCACACTCACACGCACACGCTCAAACACATATGCAAACACACACACACACACACACACACACACACACACACACACACACACACACACACACACACACACACAC
>NW_014577980.1:67583-77081 GCF_000485595.1 Priapulus caudatus
TCCTCCTCCTTCTCCACCACCTTCTCCCTTCTCCCCTTCCTCATTATCCACCAGCTTCTCCCCCTCCTCCCTCTCCACCAGCTTCTCTCCTCCTCCTTCTCCACCACCTCACCATTCTTCACACTTCTGCACGTATCTCCTGTACCGGCCTGAATATAGACAACCCCCTGTGGAACTCGTATCATAGTTGCGGGCTCCGCCGCCAGATGGCGTAGTCGTGCATGCTGGAGATGGCTCCGACCGTTTTTTGCACGATGTTTACCGATTCCCTTACGCGCTCGCTTCCACGCGTAAGTAAATTAGACCAGCGGAAGGTTTTGTCGAGTTCGGCATCGTTTGATCAATATTCAGACCCGTGCAATGTACGAGGAAAACCCATTTCATTACAACGTTTCTCGACTCGGTTCTCGGTCGGCTGCTAGTTTACTTTGCGTCTGCGCGCCACCGTACATTACGGCTTTTATTTGCCGCAATTTTCGGGTTTTATCGGTTTATAAAACTTGACGACGCCGCGTGCAGCCAAGTCGAGGCGCCACGAGACGTTACATCTGTCCACGTGATTCTTTAGATGGCGAAGAAAGAGGAAAATGACGGGGTGTGGTGTAGGAGATGGAGGTGGGAGAACGCCCGGGAGAAGTGTAGAAGGGGAACGGAAAGAGGAAGGGGTGTTGGAGATAGAGGTGAAGGGGGGATGAGAGTGGAGATGAGAAGGAAGAGAATGGACGAAAATGGAGTGCGAGCGAAATGAAGAACATGAGAGATAGCAGGCGGTGGTGAGAAGGTTTTGATTGAGTAGAGCTGTGTGGGTGCTTTACAACGCTGACGTCACATCGCAGGCAATATAAAAAGTTTTAATCTTTGTAAATGTATATAATTATGAGACGAAAAAGATTCGTAGATTATATGAAAGAAGCGATAAAATGAGAATAATAGGCAAACATATTAAAATTTTATGCGAAATTTTCGAAAGTTTTAGAGCCTTGACTAATCAAAATGAGATTGGCAAATTAGACTTTGTTCGTGCAAAATAACGCTATGACGCCGAGGAAATTTTTAAGTTAAACGCAATTCATCGAGTCTTGAATAGCATGAAGCCCTAGAGGAAAACACTCAGCTAGGGAGGAAAAATAAGAGGACTGGTGTGTCCCCGGGACGATGAGCTTGGACCTGGCCCTGTCACTTGTAATCCGAGTGAAACAACGTAGGGCTGTCAACGATCGAGTTTTCAGACACAAATATATGCTAAATGCGAAATACCTCGAAAACCACCGCCACGATGCACAACATCTAATACTGAGAAAAAAACATCATATTTTCTCACGTGGAGGTGCAAAAACGGTAACGTACTCAATATAATAGGTAACACCAGTAATACTAGTATATGAGTGATATTAAGTAATACTAGTTTAAAAAATTCCATGTGCGATTCTAGAAACGGGCGTTAATTTTTGCCCCATCAGACGATCAGTGATATACGCGCGCGCGCACACACCACACACACGCGCGCGCGCGCGCTCACACACACACGGGCGCACGCACACACACGCGCGCACGCACACACACACGCACGCGCGCACGCACACGCGCACGCACGCACACACGCACGCACGCACGCACGCACGCACACACATACACACACTGGCACACACGCACGCACGGAGGCACAATTTTTCTGCCGTGTCTATCTTTCTGTTTCAGTCTCGTTCACGCTGTCTCTATAAATTTCTTCTCCCCGTCTCCCTAGCTCGCTTTCACTTACGATCCTTCTCTCACTACCACACAATCAGTCGTGCAAACAATACTTAGTAGCGACTGCGTTCGTGGCCATGTGCTCTCACTCTCACTCACTCTCTCTGTCTCTCTTTCTCTCGTTGTCGCATACCACCTTTTTTCGTGCTCTCCCTTGTCTCTACCCTCAACCTTAACCCTAACACTACATATAGCCCTATGCATATAGGCCTAACCCTAAACATGACCGCAAACCTAACCCTAGCCCTAACTCTAATCACAACCCCAACCCCATCCCAAACCCTAAACCTAACAATCGAATGATGAGAAATTCGTATAATTAGCGAAGCATGAGATAATAACCTCGGCCTGGTGGTTTCAGGCCGAGGCGCGTTTATTACCAGCAGCTATGTTTATCGACTCTCGTTCGTTTTGCCTCGTCGCGTCGTTGGCCGGCGAAACAAAACTCTGCAAATAAAACTCGACACAGTGTCAGCTCTCTTTAGTCAAATCCCATCACGCCGAACCACGCTCGTCGAAATGAAATTCACGTTCGCTTTTCCCAAGAATTAGGAGAGTAGAGGCTCGACGAGAGAGAGAGTGTGTGAGAAAGGGAGAGAGAGAGAGAGAGAGAGAGAGAGAGAGAGAGAGAGAGAGAGAGAGAGAGAGAGAGAGAGACTATCTCTCTCTCTCTGGCTCTCTCCCTCTCTCTCTTTCTCTCGCTCTCTCTCTGTCTCTCTCTCTCTCTGTCTCTCTCTTTCTCTGGCTCTCTCCCCCTATCTCTCTCTCTCTCTCTCGCTCGCTCGCTCGCTCGCTCGCTCTTTCTCTCCGCCTGAGCAGATCTACACGTATGCACGCGCGCGGGGGCAGGCAGTACAGACTGTGCGATATCCGTGGAGGATGCATGCATGTTCGCTGCCGCTTCTGCTGCTGCTGCAACACGCCGCTGCAATAACTACTCGGATGCACAGATCGGCTGCTGCGTCAATTAGGTCATTGTTGCATGCGTGCTGATTCATAGCAAATTTGATTTCAAGTGGCAGGTCGGCACTTTTTTCATGTCTTCAAACGCTCTCCGCGGCATTCAGGCTATCAATACTGGATACGAGGCGTGCTTAAGTGGACGGGAAACGGTTCAAACAAGAACGGCATCGGCGGAGAGAGAGGCACGGAGAGAAAAGCGGGGAGAGAGAGAGAAGGAAGAACGAGAGGGCTGGTTAAAGAGAAGAAAAGAGTGGTAGCGAAAGGGGATGGTGTGAGAGAGGGGAGAGAGACTAAGAAAGAGAGACATAGATAAAGATAAAGAGAGAGAGAGAGAGAGAGAGAGAGAGAGAGAGAGCGAACGAAAGTGATAGTGAGAGAAAAAGGGCAGGCAGAGAGAGAGAGGATAGAGAGGAAGAGAGTAAGAGAAAGGGACAGAGAAAAGAGGGAGAAAAAAAGAGAGCGCGAAAGTGCGGGCGAGAGAAAAAGGGGAGGGGAAAGAGAGCGAGAGAAAGAGAGAGGATGAGAGAGAGAAAGAGGGAGAGAAAGGGGTCATAGAGAGAGAAGGAGGAGAAAAGGGCTGCTCATTAACGTGAATGCTAAGGAAAGCGTACATAGCCGCTGGGTTTAATTGGACGCAAATGTGTAGTCATGGTTATTACATAGCTCACCCTTCGTACGTGTGGTAAAAAAGCAGGCTTAGTGAATCAGGGATGTGTACTGTTAGAGTAGTGCCTTTTCCGTGCATTTGTCCGTCCGCTCGTCCGTCCGTCTGTCTGTTTGTCTGTCTGTCCGTCCGCCCGTCCGTCCGTCTGTCTGTTTGTCTGTCTGTTTGTCTGTCTGTCCGTCCGCCCGCCCGTCCGTCCGTTCGTCAATTCATCTTTCTGCGTGCCTGCCTGTTTATCTGTCAGTCAGTCTGTCTGTCTCTGACACACCATCTTTTTCTCTCAACCCTCTCTCTCTCTCGGTTCATCACCCTGTTTCTCACTATTTTGGTCCCGCTCACTCTCTCTTCTTCTTGCTCTCTCGTGGTCATGGGTAGACGAGTAAAACTCAGTAAAGAACTGTGAAGAGACGCGACCCTAAGGTGAAGAGGGCTGACTATCAGTGGCAAAGTGGCAGCTGGTGCCACCGAGTGAGATTCCAGGCATACGGATCCCCGTTCTCAAGAGGCAACGAGCAGCAGCATTTTTTACGCGTACCAGTTTGGATGACGCCGAGTGGTTATGCTATTCTGCCTCTCCGGTATAACTCCGGGATTAACGTGAATGAGCCGTGGCAGGTAATAACACAAGTTATATGTTCTGGGTTCCTTTTGGTACCTTCTTGGCGTGTTTGTATGGAAGGGGTGCAGATCATACTAGTGTCTGCTGAAACAAATATAAATTATGTCTGTTTTGCACAAAACATGTTGCAAATACTGTCATTCGTGGTTAATTGGTATACATTACTTTCGTTTCTAAAACTTTCCGCACCTAAGCCTAATTTCCTTTTCCTTGTCATCTTTCTTAATTATTTTAAATAAATGAGCGAGCGTATACCGGAACGTATTTGTGTTCATACTTTTTGCAATGTAAGTGAGTAGTAACAGCTGAAAACTAACTAGTATCCACATGAACCATGAAGCACCCACCGTTATGCGTAATGGCGTCCACACTGTGTAGGAACACACGTCATGCGTGCGTGTATGCATAAGTCCATGTGTGCGTATGTGTGTAAGGACGTGCGTATGCGTGTAAGAACGTGCGTATGTGTGTAAGGACGTGCGTATGTGTGTAAGGACGTGCGTATGTGTGTAAGGACGTGCGTGCGTATGTGTGTAAGGACGTGCGTATGCGTGTAAGGACGTGCGTATGTGTGTAAGGACGTGCGTATGTGTGTAAGGACGTGCGTATGCGTGTAAGGACGTGCGTATGTGTGTAAGGACGTGCGTATGTGTGTAAGGACGTGCATGCGTATGTAAGTGCGTGCGTATGTGTGTAAAGACGTGCGTATGTGTGGTCTCGTAGGTGTGTAAGAGGGGACGTTGCGTGCGTAACTGGTTGTGTAAGAACCGTGCGTGCGATCGTGTGTATAAGCCGTGCGTGCGTGAGTTTGCAAGGACGTGCGTATATGTGTAAGGACGTGCGTGACCTGATGTGTCAGCGACGTGCGCTATTGTTTGTAAGGACCGTGCGTAGTTTCAGTAAGGGGGCGTTGCCGTGTCGTATGTGTGTAGAACGTGCGTGCGTATGTGTGTAAGGATACGCTGCGTATGTGTGTAAGGAGTCGTGTGTGGCGTATGTGTGTAAGCTGCGTGCGTATGTGTGTAACAGACGTGCGTGCGTATGTGTGAAGGAGACGTGCGTTATGTGTTAAGGACGCTGCGTAGGTGTGTAGGCACACGGTGCGTAGCGTATCTGTGTAAGAACGTGGCGTGCGTATGGGGTGTAGGACGTGCGTACGTTGTTAACGGACGTGGCTGCGTATGTGGTCAAGGACGTGCGTCGTATGTGTATATGGACTGGCCGTGCGTAGGTGTGTAAGGACGTGCGTGGCGTAATCGTGCTGTAAGGACGTGCGTGATGGTGTGTAAGGACTGCGATGTGTGTAAGGACGTGCGCTATCTGTGTAGACGTGCTCGTGATGTGTCACAAGGACGGTGTTGGGTACGTATCGGCCCCACGGGTGGCGTATGTGGTAAGGACGTGCGTGGCATGTGTAACAGGACCGTGCGGTCGCGTATATGTGTAGGACGTGGCGTGAGCGTATTGGTGTGTACAGACGTGCGTATTGTGTAAGGACGTGCCGTGCGTATTGTGTAAGGACGTGCGTGCGTGGCATCGAAGGCGCTGCGTGCGTATGTGTGTAAGGACGTGCGTGCGTATGTGTGTAAGGACGTGCGTGCGTATGTGTGTAAGGACGTGCGTGCGTATGTGTGTAAGGACGTGCGTGCGTATATCTGGTAAGTACGTGCGTGGCGTATCTGTTGTAAGGACGTGCGTGCCATGTGTAACGGACGTGGCGTGCCGTTATATGGTAAGGACATCGTGCGTCTGGTGTGTAAGGACGTGCGTAATGTGTGTAACGGACGCGTGCGTGGCATGTCGTAAGGATCGTGCGTGCGTAGTGTGTGTAAGGACGTGCGTGCGCATGTGTGTGAAGGATTGCAGTATGTGTGTAAGGACGTGGTGCATGTGTAAGTAACCGTGCGTGCCGTATATGTGTAGGGGAGGACGTGCGTCGCCGTATATGTGTAAAGGACTTGCGTGCGTATTGTGTGTAAGGGATTGCGTATGTGTGTAAGGACGTGCGTGCATGTGTAAGGACGTGCGGCGATGAGTATTGTGTAAGGAACGCTGTTGCGATGCCTTAGTGCCTCGGTACAGGACGTAGCTGCGTATATGTCGTTAAAGCACGTCGTGCGTACTGTGTGTAGAGGACGTCCGTGGGTTTTGTGTGTAATGGACGCCTGCGTTATCTGGTGTAACGGACGTGTGAGCGAATGCGTGGAGTATGTGTGTAAGAGCGTGCTGTCAATGTTGTTAAGACTTCAAGCGGACGTGCGTGGCATATTGTGTGTACCAGAGACGTCTGCGTGTGTGTGTGTAACCGACGTGCGTTATGTGTGTCAGGAGTCGCGTATGTGTGTAAGGACGTCTCGTATGTGTGTAAGACCGTGTGTGCGTATATTGTAAGACGTGGCCTGCATAATGGTGTGTAGGGACGTCGTGTGTATGTGTGTCATGGACGTGCGGTGCGTATATGTCGTAACGACGTCGTTGCGTATACGTGTGCCAGGACGTGCGTATATGTGCATCAGAACTGCGTATGTGTGTAAGGCCGTGCGTATGTGTGTAAGGACGTGATTACTGTGTAAGGACGTGCATGCGTATGGTGTGTAAGGACGTGCGTGTGTAGTGTGTACAGGGACGTGCCGTGGAGGCCGTGTGTGTGTAGGACGTGCGTGCGTTGATCGTGTAAGGATCGGCTGCGTGTGTATGTGTGTAACTACCAATGCGGTGCTGTTGTGTGATGTAGGCGACGTGCGTGCGGTATTGTGTAAGGCATCGTGCAGCTGTGTGTCGGGACGACTGCCGACTGCGTGCGTATGTGTGTAAGGACGTGCGTGGCGTGTGGTGTGTAGGGAGACGTACGCGTGCGCTATGTGTGTAAGGACGTGCGTGTCGTATTGGTAGGACGTGCGTGTGTATGTGTGTAAGGACGTGCGTGCGTGCGTGCATGCGTGCCTGCACGTGTTTTTGTCACAATAAATGAGCGCGATCGTGCAGGTTAGTGTACTGATGACGACATAACATGGCAAGCGGCGCAAACTCAGCTCAACTACTGTGGTGTTCTCTACGCGGCACTGCGCGCGCTGGCGATGGCTGTTCCTCGGCCATGGATGCCCCCATCAGCGCTTCCGCGCGCGCCGGCCGCTGCCGCTGTGTTTGTGTTTCGGCTGGGAACCCTCGGAGGTCGGGTTGTTGCGCTACGATGACTGGGTGAAATTCGGCGGGTTTAGCGAAAAAATCTGGCGTAATTATATCGGCTGCCAGTTCCAATTACGGCGCTGCGGACGAACGCGCGCGCGGGCGGCGAGTTAAGACGCACCTGCTTAACGATATTCTGCGAGAAGCCGCGTTATGTGTCCGCTCCGTCAGCACCCAGCGCGCATGGCGCGCGCTCGCGATCGCGGAGGCCCCCCCCCCCGCGCCGGCGGCCGGGCGGAGTGCGGCTCGAAATTTAATATTTTTTTATTTCATGCTCATTGTTGGTCTCCGCGGTTGATTGCCCGCCGCAAACTCTCGAGATGGCACCCTTAACTTCTATATTTATTTATATTTTCCGTGCGAGAGCAATCACGTCTGGCGGCGCTGCGCGGGGGACACACGCTTACGAGCGCCATAATACAATCACCGCGTGCGTGCGTGCGTGCACGCGCCGTATACGTGCGTGCGCGTACGCGTGTACGGGTGGCAGTGTGTGCGTGCGCGCGTGCCTCTGTGAGTACAATGCATGTGTGTGTGTGTGTACGGGTGTACCTGTGTGCGTGCTGTGGCGTGCCTGTGTGAGTGCGAATGCATGGTGTGTGTGCGTGGTGTCGTGTTGCGTGTGCGGTGTCGTGGCGTGTGCGCGTGTGCGCGGTGAGCGTATTGCGTGCGCCGTCGGCGTGCGCGTGCGTGTGCGTGTGCGCTGTCGTGTGCGTGTGTGTGTGTGTCGTGTCGTGTGTGTGTGTGTGTGTGTCTCGTGTGATCTCTCTCTACCACAAGAACAAGAAAAGAGGCGGAGTATATACTAATCGGAACCCACCGACTCGGGGTTACTAGCGTACGGCCAACGCTCGGTTACATCGGCCACCTGCGGGTTTACTAACGATGCCCCTCGGGGTTACTCCCTCGCCACTTCGGGGTTACTATCCGGCCACCCTCGGGTTACTAATCGGCCACCCGATCGGGTTACATCGGCCCACCCTCGGGTTACTATCGGCCACGCTCAGGGTTACTATCGGCCCAGCCTCAGGTTAACTATCGGCCACTCAGGGTTACCTGATCGCACCTCAGGGTTACTAATCGGACCCGCACTCACGGGTCTATCGGCCACCTCAGGTTTACTATCCCGGCCACCCTTGGTTACTATCGGCACCTCCGGGGTTACATCGGCCACCTCAGGGCTTACAATGCGGCCACCCTCGGGGTTACTATCGCATCCATGAGGGTTACTACTCCGGCCACCTCAGGGTTACTATCGGCCACCCTCCAGGGTTACTATCGCCACCGTCCGGGGTTACATCGGCGCACCTCAGGGTTATACGCCACCTCCAGGGTTACTATCGCCCGCTCAGGGTTACTATCGGCCACCTCAGGGTTACTATCGGCCACCTCAGGGTTACTATCGGCCACCTCAGGGTTACGAGTGAGAGAGAGGCAGAGTGAGAGAGTGAGAGAGAGAGAGGCAGAGTGAGAGAGTGAGAGAGAGAGAGAGAGGCAGAGTGAGAGAGGCAGAGTGAGAGAGTGAGAGAGACAGAGAAAGAGGCAGAGAAAGAGGCAGAGAGAGAGAGAGAAAAAGAGGCAGAGAGAGAGAGAGAAAGAGGCAGAGAGAGGCAGAGAGAGAGAAGCAGCCAGACAACATACAGCATCATACAGTAATTGCACAGAAAAATTGGACTAACGGAATCCACACGTAACTCATAAGACACAACGACAACGTAACGGTGTTCACACCGGGTATGCCGGGGCTTTTATTACACACCAGCAGTGAGAGCGGCGAGCGGCGAGAGAGAGAGAGAGAAATACAAGTGTAGTGCCGCTAGGGTAGGCGACTACGGTTCGACAGACGTTAGGTAGTAAAACTAGTAACCCGCGTGCCAGTTGTGGATCAGTGTCCGCTCTTTCGTCGATGTATTAGACACACGGTGATATACGTGCCGATACCAGGTGAAAGAAAAAGAACACGGGAGATGCGGTTAAGCGATACGGTATAGAGGGTTTTAATTGCCATTACTAGTGTCATTAAATGATTCCCCCTGCATTCGATGATGGCAGCGGCCTTTTCTATCGATCTCGTGGGATACTGAAGCGCGCCGGCTTCGTCTTTCTCCTCCCAGGGTTGTCCTTGCTTTGCGTGACCAAGCCCGTTCCCAGTATCCCCTCGCAGTCGGCCTCCTACCTGCCAGAAACGCCCGGTTCTTCGCCGCCCCCCGTTTTAATTTCCGCCTCTCCCCGTTTGGCTCTGTTTCACTACTCAAAATAGCTGTGCGTCTATCTCTCTCTCCTATTCCTCTCGCCTTCTTTTCCTCTTCCGCGTCCT
>NW_014577980.1:78832-85833 GCF_000485595.1 Priapulus caudatus
AGCATTATACAGTAATTGCACAGAAAAATTGGACTAACGGAATCCACACGTAACGCATAAGACACAACTACAACGTAACGATGTTCACACCGGGTATGCCGGGGCTTTTATTACACACCAGCAGTGAGAGCGGCGAGCGGCGAGAGAGAGAGAGAGAGAGAGAGAGAGAGAGAGAGAGAGAGAGAAAGAAGGAGAGAGACAGAGAGACCGAGAGAAATAGTCGAAATGGCGAGCGCTTGCAACCATGCGCTAGTAGCGTTGAAGTGTGCATAGTAATTCTGTATTGGAGTGATACAGCCAGGAGACATAGATATTCGCACCCACCCCTGATACGTATGTGTAGGTAATTTCTATAGAAATAACATACTCGATTCTCGACAATTTACTTTGGTAGTTCCACTGGCCATCACCTGAGGCGTTCCAATGATGAAATAATATAATATACAATTGTGGCTTTGTACTCTATATATAGCGCCTGGTAATTCTACTTAAAAGCGGTTAAAATGCTTCTCTCTAATACAATATCACCGTAGTCACACAACCGCGCACAAATACACGCACAATGAACGTGCGTACATTGCAGTGTAGTGTATTGTAATGGTGCGCACATACGTATGCGATTATTAACGGAATTTACGGAATTACGTCACCGTAAAAAAAAAAAAAATGGTTTATGGTTAAATTTCTGCATTATACTTCTTATTTTACTATATTGTTCGATGTGAACATACACTCGTGACTCATACATAGCCGATAGCAAGCAATTATAATGTCAGGAACACAATATCAAATCGTCCAGGTTTTTTTGATTTTTAACTAGTTGAGAAACAATCTTATCAGGTAAGAATTTGACGATACGTTTAGTCCCGTTAGTTCTTACTTTTAATGTAAAAAATGGCAACAAAAATTGTACACATTTTACCATAAAAAATTCGTGACGTAGTCAATTTAATATTCCTGAAAGTAATGAACGCAAATTCCACGATTGCGCATGTCAAGTATAAATTTATATGTATAAGAATATGCCTGCTGCATTGTTCAGCTTGTATTTCCTACTAATATACCTAATATAGAAGCCTTAGACTGACAAGCCCACGCATGCACGCACGCACGCCCACAAGCACGCATACACACGTACGCACGCACGTAGGATGAGCACAAAGCACCATACAATCAAAACGCATCACAGAAAGATCTGCAGGAAGAAGGAGTTCCGTACATTTACTCTCAGACGGACCCTCTTGCTCGTCTCGCATATCAACACACGATACGCGAGCGACGCTCCGTGCCCATCTAACACCCGTTGCGCACGCATCAAAGATGGGACATGTCTTTGCCGCTTCCTCTCTCCCGCAGCGACGTGCATGGCTTCCCTAATGCGCCAGCAACTCTGCAATTCCTCGACGGCTAACCCTCCCCCTATACTATACGACAGCGCGTCGCATGGCGCCGGACATCAGAGAAGCCCTCTCTCTGAGCCGGCGATGCGAGAGAAAAGATGCGAGGGTGCCGCCGTCTCCCGCAGTAGCGGGGAGGCACGGCACGATGCAGGGCCTGCAAACAATGATGCTGCGCTCCGGATGCTGCGAACAATCACGATGCGAGACGACGACTAGCTAGCGATGGGAGCAAGGCGTCGTGCTTTAGAAATTACGGAGCGAGTTAGCAGACGATATTAGCAGACGAGTTAGAAGACTGATAACGACTGGCGAGGAGTGTAGGAGACGGGGAAGGAAATAAGACGGAGAGAGCGCTATAAAGGAGGAGGAGAGAGTTAGAGATGGCTGAAGAGAGTGGGGAGGAAGAGAGCGCTAGAGAGAGGAGGAGAGAGTTAGAGAGTGAGAGAGTGAGTGAGTGCGTGCGTGAGTGAGTGAGTGAGTGCGTGCGTGAGTGAGTGAGTGAGTGAGTGAGTGAGTGAGTGAGTGAGTGAGTGGGGTGGGTGAGTGGGTGAGTGAGTGAGTGAGTGGGTGAGTGAGTGAGTGAGCGAAACAAAGATAGATAAAGATAAGGGGAGATAAAGAAAGAAAGAGGGGCTGAGAGAGCGAGAGACCAAGCGAGCGAGAGAGATTGAGAGAGAGAGAGAAAGAAAAAAGAGAGAGGGAAAGAGAAAAAGAGAGAGAGAGAGAAAGAGAGAGCGAGAGAAAGAAAGAGAAAGAGAGAGCGGAAGAAAAAGAGAGAAAGTGAGAGAGAGAGAGCGCCAGAGAAAGGGAGATAAAGAGAAAGAGAGAGAGAGCGGGCGAGAGAGAGATGCCATGCTAGCATGCAGATCACATCGTATACGCGCATTCTGCGGTGACTATTGACGCGCTACTGTCAAGTGAAAATGCGGTAATTAGTTCCGAGATGACTCCTTAGCTAGCACTTCGTCGCAGCGAGGCGTTGGCAATATCTTCAGACTTGCGACTTTCAGCCTTTAGGTCAAGTGAGTCACTCTCAATGTGAGTTTTCTCAATAGCAATCCATTTTCTGCGTGTATGTCTCCGTCTGTCTTTCTCACCATGCATTAATGCATAGACGTACGTACGCACGCACACACGCACGCACCCACGCACACGCACGCACGCACACACGCACACACAAGAACGTACGCACGCACACCCTCACGTTCACACATATGCTCTCACGCGCACACGTACATACGCACTCAGGCACACATACACGCATCACTACGTCGCTCGTGTTCTGCGTTACAGACCTCTCGTGTTGCCCATTTATATAAAAAATATCTCGCTTCTCTGCATCAAGTTTAATTCATACAAGGACACTGGCTTAATACGATTCTTCCGCCGCGCGACGTTATGAAAGGGCTTCCCGCTCGCGTCACCTCTCACACGCGGCATCGACTAGATGCTGTAAACACCGCCTGCCTCGCTCGCACGCACGCACATACATGCACACGCACGCACGCATGCACATACATGCACATACATGTGCACACACGCACGCACGCACGCATGCATGCATATACATGCGCACTCAGCACCATACATGCCACACGCAACGCACCATAATCACATACATCGCAAAACGCACACGCACCGCATGCACCACGCACGCACAGCATGCACACACATGCACACGCACGCAGCATAACATGCACTGCACGTGCCCATGCACATACACACGAACGAACAAAACCACGAAACCACTCATGCGCTCATATTCCATCGCTCACTCGACTCGATCACGTACGCACGCCACAGCGCACGGCGCCGCACACCTTGTACGCACCGCAACACGCCCGCCGCACGCGATGCACGCACACCCGCACGCACCATGCATGCACGCACACCCTACTGCACGTGCAACCCGCACACACGCACGCACCGCACGCACACGCGGAAGACGCAGCTACAATCCGCTGAATTCCGCGCGCATGCTTTGATGTCGTGCCGGCGTCTGCCCCCGCCCACCGACATCAAACCATCGACGACCGCTTCATACTCGCTCGACTGATCAGTGTAAGAGCCATCTAGCAACGGTCGCGACCGAGTGAGTGGAGAGATAGCAGAGATACAGAGAGAGATAATAGACGCGAGAGAGAGCGAAGAGCAGAGAGAAGGAGAGCAGAGAAGGGGGAGAGAGAGAGACGAGAGGAGAGGAGCAGAGAACGAGAGACAGACAGAACAGACACACACACACAGAGAGACAGACAGAGAGAGAGAGAGAGAGAGAAAAGAAGAGAGAGAGAAGAAGAGAGAGAGAGAGAGAGAGAGAGAGAGACGAGAGAGCAGAGAGAGAGACATACAGACAGACAGCAGAGAGAGAAGAGAGAAGAGAGACAGACAGATCAACAGCACAGAGAGAGAGAGAGGAGGCAAGACAGACAGACAGACAGGGGGACATCCACGTCGATGCGTGAGAGAGATGGATGTCACTCCGCGTTCGCCGCGGCATCGCCCGCCACGCGTCTCGTTCATTTACCGAGAATTGCGATTTATTTCCCTCATAGCATATTTTCCGCGGCGGAAAATGTTCATTGAATCAAAATTTGTCGCAGAGCGTCGGCGCGTATCGATCACAGGCGCGCTAATTCAAAGCTCCTGCACTAGCTACGTTTTCCCCGTTTCGAGAATAATTTCCCCACTGCTCGTCTCGCAAAGGCCGTGTTTTGCAAGCTCTATTCTCGTGCCCAGCTGCCATTAAAGGTATTAGAGATTAGCGTATTTACATAGAAATGAAATGGTTATCGCTAGCACGAATGGAGAACGATCAGTTTTGCGTCTGCGGCGAGCGGCGCAAAGTGAAGATCGAGAGAAGAGAGAGGGGAAGAGAGGAGAAGTGTGTGTGTCTGTGTGAGAGAGTGAGCAGAGAGAAAGGAGGCAGAGAAGAGACACACACAAAGGAGACACCACACAACACACACCAGGCACGCAACGCACGCACGCACGCACGCACGCACGCACGCACACACACACACACACACACACATCACACCACACACCCATACACACACACACAGCAGATCATCACACACCACACACACACAACACACACACACACACACACACCACACACACACCACACACACGCACACCCCACACAGAAAGAGAGAGAGAGAGAGAGAGAGAGAGAGAGAGAGTGAGAGAGAGAAAAAAGTTTGTGAGAGAGAGAGAAAAAGGGAGGGGTGGGAAAGAGAGTAATATTAAAAAGAATTGTGCAGGAGATCAATGATCTCTGGTTACGCTTCCATTACGACCTTAATGGTCGCGTCGGCATGTGGCAGAGGTTGCGTGCGTGAGGGCAGCATCGAATGAGGGTAACGACAGGAGACATACTATCTCGTGTCAGGAGCCTTTCATCAAATTACATCGCATCTAATTAATAATTATACGCTTATTACGACGGTAATCATCTCTAACACATTTAAAAATTTGTCTCGGATAAAAAGTTGATTAACGTTAAAAAGCCTAGCTAAAACCGCCGTATAAACTGCTGGATATCTGCCAAGTAGTTGTTTAACGCCAAAGAAGTTTAGTTTATGACCACGCGAATGTCAATAGTTAATTCCCGAGTAACTAAAATCACCAATAACATATTCAGCGAAAGAATTAACGTCTGCGAGAGCGTCTCTCATACTAGTTCCGAGTTTCGTTACGGCTCTTCGGCAGCTCAGCAACCGCAGAACTGTTAATAACTATGCACGAAAACTGCATGCTAACGTCGTTTTGTTATATATATATATATATATATATATATATATATATATATATATATATATATAAGTTTTATGATAGCGCATCGTTATAGCAACAGGGAATGCAAAAGCAAATATAGTAATTATCTCATTAGATGAATATTTTATGCATTAGCCAGAGGGAATGCTTACTGTTTGTTTCGCGCTGAACCTGCCGCGTTCAACCGAGTAAAATATAATGATACACATGAGATACTCGGTTTATCGTTATCGTCCGATATCTGCTGTCCCATCGCGCCAAAACCACGCCAGTTATTTCCTGGTTGCTCCGGGAGAGCCTCTGATACTGGGCAGCCGCGTACTGATGGTGAGTCATCGGTAAATGAGCGCGTGCATGATGACGTCAGCGTTTCATCATTTCGTCTTCCAATTGATTCCATATCCAGCTATCTAAATGCCATAGTGTAGCCACGTTGTCCTAGCAAGGGACATAATAAGTCAGTCTGATTGAAGGTTGTATCACCTCTTTATAGATGGGTCTGATCTTGAGATCTCGTATTCTCCTTGCTTGTTGTTACTTTGCTATTTACGTTGTGCATTCGCCTTATCTTCTAGTTCCGAACGTAACAATTAACTACAAATGCTTCAAGGGAGCGATTTTTTTGCGGTTAGGCGACGATCTCTCTTCTCTCTCGCGCTCGCGCGCTCTCTCTCTCTTTATATATATATATATATATGCTAACAACTATCTTAGCTTACATTTTTTCCGGTTAGCCGCAAGCAAGAAGGAAATGACACAACGACCAGACTATTAAATTCGCATATCCATCACACGTGCCGCCTAACGGTTTATTAATTAACGTCAATCTATTACAAAATGATATAATTAGAATGACGTCACGCATCGGTAATTAGACTATGCGTTCCATAATTGTGCTAGACTTCGCCTAAACTTCCATTTTTCGCGATCGTGTTTTCAAAAAGGCCGCATCACTGCGCTCTGATTGCCTATACATATAAGTACCACTAAGACATATGTCAACCGCATTTTGTGATAATCCTCTAGAGACATAAACGAAGATAAACTAAGGAATACACCGAGCTGTCACAGCTGTACATGAGAGCCCGCGTGTAACACAACTCCACGTATAAGACAAACAACGGATGACAGAAGCTCTAGTAATAGAGCGAGACAGCCAGCGTCTCAGATGAAAGCTTTCCATCATAACAACATTTGGTGCATTTGTCTAGATGTAGTTAGCTCCTGTGGTAAATATTTTGCGCAACAGATTTCGCAGTTGTAACCCCCTGCAATCATGCAGTTGTGTTTCCTTGTGCATGCTTCTCGGCGTTGACTACAACTCCCTGACCATGGGCATCGGCTAATGAAGGTGATTTTTTTACGCTTCAAGCATTTTCTCGCCTCTTCAGTGTTATGCTGTCATCCTATTCGTCGAGCTTCGCCTCGATATCTCTCCTGTGATGTGTGATTAGCACACGGTGTTTGACGTTACCTGCGAAATGTCACAGGCGGTTCAGTCATGTCGATGCTTGCACTACGTATAGTAATAACTACGGGTTCAGTTCTGAGTGGAGACACTTCAGTGTTATAAGGGTTAAACACAATACATATATACACATGGTTTCATCGTGGTTTTTTAATCGCATCGTCGGCGTTGAGTTTATGATTCTAGTTGCGGGTTCACTTTCAATATCTGGGTTGCCCCAGAATAGCGTGGCATTTCTCGCACATGCACGCACGCATGCACGGACGTGCACACACACACACGAGCGCGCACACGCACGCGCAAGCGCACGCACGCGCACGCACGCACGCACGCACGCACGCACGCACGCACACACG
>NW_014577980.1:86306-90612 GCF_000485595.1 Priapulus caudatus
CACACTACGACACACACACACTGTTAGTATATTATATATATATATATATATATATATATATAATATATATATAATTAACACTTCTTCACGACCATCGTCGCCATGACTGGAGTTAGAGATTAGGCTGCTGCCTAGTTATATAATCGTGCGTTCTGATAAGACGGCTTAACTATCGTGAGATTAGGCAATCTCTCTACGACTTCATTTTCTAGGTCGTTGCAACTCGGATGCCGTCTCTCTCGAACTAACCGGATATCGTACATGCAATGATAAATCAGAACTGATGTAAGAAACCAATCTTGCAGAGTCGCGAATGCGGAGACAAGAGTGAATTACGTTTGTCAGCGTAATGGCGTTGATAACAACCAGACGAATACTCGATATAGGCAACTGTCCATAACGCCAGCTCATCACATAAATGTCATCATTAATCATTAATGCAGGCAGGAATATGACTTGTCCACTTATAGATGCTTCACTTCGTTTCTATAACACATAACCACGGGCGGTAATGTCTCGTGGACATTTGCAGTGATGTAGCATTTCCATGTTCATAG
Organism: Priapulus caudatus; assembly: GCF_000485595.1. NCBI lineage: Eukaryota > Metazoa > Priapulida > Priapulimorpha > Priapulimorphida > Priapulidae > Priapulus > Priapulus caudatus. The sequence continues at coordinate 86,864 of NW_014577980.1, forward strand.
GAAGCAGATCAGAGAATTGTAAGCAACAGGTTAAAACAGGTAACCCATTACGACTTCCTAACGATAATGGAAAATACCCTATCCACTGTCGCCGCCATTCCGTAGAAATAGTTAGAGTACAACGAACGAGGAAGTAACCGAATTCGTGAAACCTTAATAAATAGTAATGCACCACCCATAACACACATTTTATGAAGGCATCGGCGCCATTTTCAGCTGTAATTGCGTTCGGCGGCACTATAGGATTTGCACTGCTATGGGCTATACATCTAACAGCTCTCAGCCAAGTCTGATCACACCTACTGGATTGTAAAATATGGCGACGCTATCAATACCCACTGCGAAGCCAATACAGTTGTTTCATCAAAACTAAAAGGTTTACCGCAAACCATTACGATAGACAAAAATCGTCCGCGAAATGTTCTTAAAAATTGATCGCTTGGCGCTGCTCGGCAACCACGTGACATCATATCAAACAAACGTCAATAGACGGTAGCCTTTCATGTCGGCGTGAAATATCATCGCCATTGGCGAAATTTCTATGATGTTTCGTCACGTACAGTTTACGTCAGAGCTACACGACAGACGCGTAATGACCTAACAACAGACGGTTGATGGCCACCGCCCACAGTCTCTGTACTTCCACAGTCTACAGTTCAACAAGCCCGTCGTTGCAAAAAATAGTATAGTAATTAGCCGTGAGCACCCAAAAGCACTCATCGTAAATGACTTCCAGACATGTGTTGGGATGCAATTTCCGTCCAAGACTAACGGGGATCTCGTTGAGAGAGTGAGTCGAGTTGCAGAAAAGCTTTCACCATTATTAGAATCGAACTACGCGAGATCGCAACCATGAGAACAAAACGAACGAAGCGGCTCCGATTCTAATTACACCGAACAGCCATCTGCGGGTTCCTGCTACTCGAAGAGAGCTCACAGTAGTGGTCACGCCAGGGATGTCGCCAGAGGTCGCGCTACTCGATTAGTGCGATTTCGACTCTTATGTCTACGCAAGTGTACTGATTCAATTGAGTGCACTTCGAACAGAAATCAGGGGAACGTTTTGCGATAAAAGCGTGGCTCTTCTGTCGTTCGAGTTGCTAACTAAAAATATTTTTTCGTGCATCGATGAAATCAAGAGAATATTCCGCAATATATACACACAAGCATTATGTGTGCGTGCACACGCACTTATACACACAGACACACGCACGCACAAATGTCTGCACACGCACACACTCACACACACACACATACACACACACACACACACACACACACACACACACACACACACACACACACACACACACCACACACACACACACACACACACACACGCACACACGCACACACACACACACGCACGCACGCACGCACGCACGCACGCACACACACCACACACACATATTGAATATATCCTGCTATATTACCGAAGTTAGCACGTTGCATGTAAATTCATTAAAATGCTGTATCACGTCTGTGTATATACCAGCGAATGTTATACACCTAAATTTAATAACAGAGACTTCATCTCGATGTGAAAGCCGGCATATATTCACGTTTCGTATATCGTTGATCGTATTTGAATTCGCGCTCACATGAATCCGCCGTGGTGGCGTTATATTAAAAAATAAATTGATTTCAGTAGAGCAGAGTGAGAAGAGAGGCATCCCTAACAAACAGTATATTGCAGAGCGCATTAGGCATTCCATATCCCTGCTCTCCAGGTCTCAAATCGAATCACGTACTCGCACATCACAAAATCTCACGGACAATGAATTCACACTCGTTTTATGCGCTGCTGGCATTTTACGCTCTCGACGCGTCGTTTCTCAACGAGAGATGTAAAACTAATCAAAATCCGCATTAGGTAACAGATGCGAGAGAGAGAGAGAGAGAGTGAGAGAGAAGGCGAGCCTGCATTTCCCATCTAACACAACTCGACGCGTTGTCACGCTTGTCATCTAATGCAATCAGGCTGCAGCTGCAGCTGTCTACTATTGCGCTCAGAAAATTATAATCAAGCATTTTTAATGGGCGAAATATGGTTGCCTCGAATACCTATCAACCACGCGTATGCTCTTCAGAATTACAATTAAGCATTACACGCAGCACTGATTTGATCCGAGCCCCGAGATAGTTACAAGATAGCTACTCGCATGAAGTTATTACCCGCGACGTGAACGAAGCACAGGTTCTAACGACACAACAGAACCACGTTTACCAGCTCAGCTGCAAATCATGGAGTAAACGTGTGGTGACATCTAGTGGTGGAAAATATTCCAAATGTTGGTTTTACACACAGAAGGGCGGTAGGATGATTTCCAATTAGGCATTGCTGAATAAAGAATAGGTGATTTATTACAGAATTGTAGATTCACTTTGAAGGAAACTAAAGGATGACTAAAACTTAAAACGAAAAAATGAAATGCTGAATACTTCACTACTTTATTTGTAACAAGTTCACCATTAATAAGTATATACCTGTTTTTATAACAAATTGCTTTTTATATACACTAAACAATAGAGTGCATCACATATACCACCGGGTTCTACCATGCAAGTAAATTCATAGGAGTGACAAAGGATATATTGAATCCACAAGATATGACTGACATAGTAAGTTGACAGTCCATACCACAGTCACACTGAGCCAACTAGGCAATTAATTATTCCTGACAAATCAAGGTCTAGTTTCCTCTATCCGTAAATGGAGGGAGCTATACTAGGCCGACTTCATGCTCCCACACGCTAAGTGTACTGCGTATATCATGTGCTACAAATACTGCTTACGCATCACGTCTGCACACTTTGATCCGCGTTCACGTATCACAGCAGGAGTGAATAAAAACGAAAAACAAAAATGTTTGTTTTTAACTTTGATTTGTTTTCATTTACTCCTGAATACAAAGATAGAAAATTTGGCCCTCGTGATATCAAATTGAACCCAGTACAACCCCTGTGCTCTGTTGACAGGCATGACTTGGATTATGATAAGAAAGGCCCATGGCACTGCATCCATACTTTTTATCAGGACTACACTGTTTGCAACGAATTGAAGCCATCATCAATAAACTGTACTTAACTTGCTCTGTCCGTCTCCAAAAATCGATTCACATCATGGTTTCCTTTTCAATTTCGCACGATTTGCTCGAGTAGGTAGGTCTGGCACTTGAGAATTATCCAAAATGACAAGGTAATAAGTAAGGGAAAGATCTGGCAACCTTTGTTAACAACCCATAAAGGTGTCACACTACAACAGATCTATCAATCTATCCATCCATCTATCCATATAATCTATTACCTGGTGCTACTCAGGCATTCCTCTTGTAGGAGATTTGATTGCAGTGCTGACCTGTGTAAAGAGGGTAGCCAGATTATGAGCACACACCTAGAGTCCCTCCAACAGGATAGCACTGGCTCCACCACCTCCATTGCAGATCCCTGCCATTCCTTTCTGACCCGCTTTGAGCTGATGCGCCATGTGCGCCACCAGGCGTGCTCCTGACATCCTATCAACAGCAGCAGAAAGACAAATAGTTACTAACAACAATGATAACAACAACAACAACAACAACAACAACAACAACTACTACTACTACAACAATGATGCCGACAGCAACAGAGATACAACATATATCACAATATCATTTCTCCCTCTCTCCCTCTCCCTCTCTCTCTCTCTCTCTCTCTCTCTCACTCCCTCCCTTCCCCCCTTCTCTCTCTCTCTCACTCCCTCCCTTCCC
>NW_014577980.1:90622-102140 GCF_000485595.1 Priapulus caudatus
TCCTCCCTCCTCTCTCTCCCTCGTCCCTCCTCTCTCTCTCTCTTCGCGCGCGCGCTCTCTCGCTCTCGTTTTTCCTCGCTTCCTCTCGCTCTCGCCTTTCCTCGCTTCTCTCTCGCTCTCTCTCCTCTCTCTCTCTCTCCCTCTCTCTCTCTCTCCGAGAGAGGGAGAGTGAGAGAGAGAGAGAAGGGGGAATTCCCCCCCCCCTTCCTCTCTCTCTCACCTCTCTCTATCTATCTCTCTCTTCTCTTCTCTCCTTCTCTTTTCTTCTTGCCACTCTCCCCCCTCACTCTCCTCCCCCCTCTCTCTCACGCACGCCTGCTCCACACCTGTGACGACCACAGCTTCTTACCCGATGGGATGTCCGAGACTGACGGCACCACCGTTGACGTTGACCTTCGTCGGGTCGAGGTCCAGCATCTCGATGTTGGCGAGAACGACGCAGCTGAACGCCTCGTTGATCTCCCACATGTCGACGTCATCCTTGCTGACGCCGCACGACTCGAGCACCTTCGGGATGGCGCTCGCCGGAGCGATCGGAAAGTCGATCGGCGCGACGGCGGCGTCGGCGAAACCTGTGTGCGATGACAAGAATGTTAGCATGCGTCGGTAATTAATAGGGTGGAGGAGTGAAGGAGCGAATTCCTCGGCCACGTACTTTGCGCCATCGTCGCATCTAATGGGCAGTCTGGTGAGACAAAAATATATAAGCGACAAGAGCATTTGCGACGATGTCATTTCCAGCTGTAATTTTCTTCTTCTTACGACAGTGTCACAGAATGTCATAAAGCAAATCATTCGAAAGGCTAGAGTTGATTGAAAGCCCTATGTTCCTCCAGGAATGGGGAGGATTAACTAAGTAATAAAGTAACACCATCTGACCGACAAGATAAATTCGGCAGTACCCTCAAAACTAATTTATAACATTAATTAATCTAAATAATTTTTGTCGCAAGTAAAAGGCGTAAGGCTGGGAATATGGTTGTCAAGATGACAGGTTAGAATGAGCAAGGAATATGGAGTTGTTTTCGTATTCTATCTAGGTTGGGAATACAGTCGTCGAGATGGCAGGTTAGAATGAGTGAGGAATATAAGAATACATGGGAGAAGCAACGTAGGGTACTTACCCACGATCCTGGCTAGCGGCTTCAGCTTCAGAGCATTTGCCTTGTGAGCGGTCATGAGAACAACAGCTGCTGCACCATCATTCAGTGTGCTGGCATTCGCTGCCGTCACCGTGCCTACAACGAAGCACACAGACATAGAAGCAATGACACATTTGCAAATGTGATACGCACGCAAGGTTGAAATTAGATGCCCAAGCCTTATTTAAGCTTGTTTTAGGTCTTGTTTGTTTTTGTATTCAGTGTTGCTATAACAGCCTGTCCCCCAGCTTGGGACTGGTAACTTTTGAGCAGGACTGGTTAGTTTTTATGGATTTTATTATAACTATATAGTAGAAATAATAATTTTTTAAATCCAGACTGACTGAGCTATCAGATTTAATTCAAAGACTGGCATATTTATGGATTTTGTGACATGTTTATTGTTATATGATGTTTGGTTTTTTAATCATTATTTTAAGTAACATCCACATGCTTTCAACGTCAATTCCTGAATAAATTTCCTGGTCAAAAAGGAGAAACACTTAATTTCAAACTTATTTTCATAGAATTTACTCAAGGAACAAGTAAGCACAATTAAACATAAAATCAATGCATGTCAAATATGTCTAACAAGCCAACCACATACTTTTCTTTGTTAACTATGCAATGCTAAAAATAGAAAATTCATACCGCCTTCCTTCTTGAACACTGGCTTGAGAGACCTGAACTTTTCGAAGTTCACCTTCTTAAACTCTTCATCCTCTGACACAACTACATCAGGTTTGCCTGTATAAAGCAGAAATAACACGTTTCAAATTAATGACTATGAACTACAACAATGCTGATGCTTTTAACAGCATAGAGCATACCAATAATGAAGGTGTCAATGACACTATAGCATACCTTGGGTGTGATAGTAGAGGGAGATGATATTTAAAATTTGGTAAGTGTTTCATTTATGATGGACCAAAATGTGATCAAATGTCCTTATTCCCTGTTTTATACTAATAGAAATTTCACTGTTTTGTTTCAGGGTTAGTTTTGATGCGAAAATAAACGTTTCAGATCTGAAAGTCTGAAATCTGGGCGAGAGATGGCGCTATGCCTAAATGATCGCCTTTTTTGTTGTTTTCGATTATCACGCAAGTAAAAGCAATAGAATATTCCAGCCAAATTACTGTAACAAAGAATCAAAAACACAATATTACACGTAGGTATGATTAGGTAGGTAGGTAGGTAGGTAGGTAGGTAGGTAGGTAGGTAAATTTAATAAAATCGAATGAATCTAGATGGCCATTTTCAGTTTTGTCAAAAAGTGAGCGTGGCTCGAAAGTAGGTCGACTGGCGTGCTCCAAAATAGGACGTTCAAATCCCTCCCATAGGAGTAACAACTGTATGCAATTTGAAACATGTGGGTCAAACGGTTCATGAGTTATCGTTGACCGTAGGCAGACACTGAAGTGCATAGTGAAATTGGCAAAATCTACCTAATTTGCATAATTAAAAAAAATATCAAAACCTCTGTGATAGGTTTTGGGGCTAGTCCTTATTCATTCACATACCAAAAATGAGTAATATTCGTTGAACCTGAACTGACTTATGGCCATTTCCATTTTTGCCAAAAAGTGGGCGTGGCTCGAAAGTAGGTCGACTGGCATGCTCCAAAATAGGACATTCAAATCTCTCCCATAGGAGTAACAACTGTATGCAATTTGAAACATGTGGGTCAAACGGTTCTTGAGTTATCATTGACCCTAAGCAGACACTGAAATGCATAGTGAAATTGGCAAAATCTACCTAATTTGCATAATTTAAAAAAATATCAAAACCCCTGTGATATGTTTTGGGGCCAGTCCTTATTCATTCACATACCAAAAATTAGCAAAATCCGTTGAACCTGAACTGACTTATGGCCATTTCCATTTTTGCCAAAAAGTGGGCATGGCTCGAAAGTAGGTCAACTGGCGTGCTCCAAAATAGGACGTTCACATCTCTCCCATAGGAGTAACAACTGTATGCAATTTGTAACATGTGGGTCAAATGGTTCTCAAGTTATCGTTGACCGTAGCCAAATGTTGACGGATGGACGGACAGACGGACGGACGGACAGATGTACGACACACCATGGCAATAGCTCATCTTGACGATGTCAATGTGAGCTAAAGACTGACATAACACTGCATGAACTAAACCACATGTTGCAATCCACCATCACCAACATAATCGCCAGAAGCTTAGAACTAGACCAGCCATTGGGCATCGACTTTAATTTCATGCACAGGCGTAGAGCAATGTAAGCTAGCTACCACTCGATGTGACCTACGCTTGCTTGTTGGTACGTACCTTTCTTTTGCGGGATGATAACAGGAACCACCTCATCCTTAAATGTGCCTGCCTTCCACGCCGCTGCAGACTTCTTGTAGCTGTTGATAGCAAACACGTCCTGATCCTCTCTAGAGATGTTGAATTTCTCAGCCGTGGTTTCTCCACAGACGCCCTGGATTTACGTAAGGGTAGACATCATGTGAGCACTGCCAACTGAACGGCTAAGATGACCACTTTAATGACTTCGCCATGAGAGCATATGGTTGTATTAACATCTATGGCATTATCATGGGCTTTGAATGTAAAACCATATATCACACCACAAAATGCTGACTGACAGTCAATCTTAAATAATTTTCTAATTCAGTCTCATATCGATTTTTTAGAACTATATAACTATTATCAGTTGCATGCTTTACTCGTAATATTTTCACAACATGAGTAGATTCAATTCCATTATGTAATCACACCCATTCACTGTTGTTACACATGCAGTAAAGTCTCATGATCTAGGAGGGCTTGCGTGCTGAACAAATTCAACACATGATTACAACCATACTGTACCATGTGTATCTTGTTGTATACATCCACAGCCATCATGCGTGATGGAGTCATGTAGCATGACCCCTCCATAATGACTGCCCCGGCCACCGCCCCACCCCGCCACGGCCTAACACCACTCACATCCCACTCAACGTGAATCACCCCTCATCATGTAATACGGTGCATTGGACATACTCTCCATGCCTCCAGCCACCATGACCTCCTATAGAATTACAGTCATTGAAATCTTTGCATAGTCACCACAGCCACCTATACATCATACCAAGCAGCTATTATTTCCTAGAGAATCACAGAACTTCAAACATCCTACTGGATTATTCAGACAGTATCAGGTCTTATTGGCTCTTTCTGTTAGCATAATACTCTACCAAACTATTCAGATGAAATAACATCCAATAGAATCACAGATACATAATCTCAAACAAAATCACGAAGCAGCAGTAACCCTAATACCTAATGAAAGGTCAATGACATGTAGCCTCACACAAAAAAAGACACAAATGAGTGACTAAGAAAGAAATCAGTTTTAATATGAGACAACCATCAGTCTACATATAGAAAACGATGCCATCTGTTACTATATCGCAATATAATATTATAAACCAAAATGAATCACAATTGTGACCGTAGATTGGCGCTAATACCCGCTTTGAGCGAATGGCGTTTGAATAAATAGGTTAGCCTGCGGTTCCGACATGTTGTTGTAAACTTTACCTCAAATAGACGTTTTATCTCAGGGTGCGACGAGCGGAATAAGGAAATACCAATTTTGCATTAAAGATATTGTCAATGAAATCTTGTAAAACGAACCAGACGAGTGTGACACCACAGACTGTTTGTGTTTATATAATATGCTATATAATTGCCAAACCCTACCTAATTTGCATAATTTTTTTTAAAATGTCAAAACCCCTAGCCCTTATTCATTCACATACCAAAAATGAGCAAAATCCGTTGAACCAGAACTGACAATGTCAAGGTGAGCTAAAAATACAGGGAGCATAATTCCCGACAGCAACAGCATTACACCATGCAATTTTTTTTTACCAAAACACTTACATTCATTACTTGCGACTTATGTGGACGTAACACATGCATGCGAGATAATATCAGCAATTTCTTCGATCGTAATTTGCCCGGACATCTCACCTGGTGGCCACACATCAGACTCTGCGACGCCAACATGATGGACTTCATTCCCGAGGCGCAGACTTTGTTCACGGTCGTCGTCGGCGTTGTGATGGCAAGCCCCGCTCCTAGCGTCGCCTGTCTAGCAGGAGCCTGGCCCTGAGCAGCCTGTACTACACACCCCATGTACACCTCTTGCACTAGTTCTGGTGGAATACCTGTATAGAAAATTTTGAACAGATAGAGTTTATCATCAATTAAGCACAAAACATATATTACATGCAATTGTGCTATATGTTTGTATGTCATTATATCCAAACCTGTTATAGTCAGCACTGCTATAGAATGAACACTTTTGGGGTTTTCTTTGAGGGACTCTGTATCTACAGGTTAGACTGTAGTATTATTACTAATCTTGCTATGGTGGCACTGGATTTCAGTACTAGATAACTTGGTAGTATACAACAAATTCTGCTAGGTCACTAACATTTTTCTGTGCTGTTGGCCAGATTTGCATGATATGAAATTTGCTATGATTTGATATGATTTGCATTGTATGAAATTGAGATGCATCGTGGCTCATGTAATAAAAGCACCACATTTGGCATAGATCACATTTAACACGTATACCCTACAATTACTGTCTACTGTTTTAGAGTAACTACAGATTTTATTACCTGCCCTTTCCACAGCATTCTTGATAGCAATGGTTCCCAGCTGTGGTGCCTGTACAGCACTGAGTGAGCTTCTAAATGACCCCATCGGTGTCCTGACTGCACTCACCACCACTACATCCTAAATAACGTTCAAGGAAAAAAATGCACACTCACATTTGCAAATTTCGGTTTTCACACAGAATGTAGTATTGTATATATTCCACCAATGTCAATAAACAGTAAGCCACAAGTCGACGTGAGCAATCTTTAATTTGACATAGATAATGGCACTTCCTCATGCCATGGTTACAATAACTACCTTGTTGTATAAATAACCTTGTTAAATCACTTTTGATACAGAGAAGATATGGCAATGATTTCCTCCTTTAGTCTATCCAGTGAACAACTACAGAATAAATACCATTATGATATAATATTGAGGGCTAGATCCTTATCGCTTTTAACTTTTTAAGCACACTTACATTAAGTCCAGCCACTTGTCTCAATCCTCGATGGATCAGTTGGCCGAAAGCCTATTTTGAGAGCAAGGATAACATCAGGCTTGAGTTTAGTTCACACATTAGCCACATAAATGGTACCGTATACTGTAATAGTAACGCTCATAGTGTGGAGATTTCAGGGGGAATGACGTCATACAATCAGAGACCAGCCACCGCAACAGAGGTAGAGTTTGCCTGGGGGAGGGGGGGTCCCATAGCAGCCGATGTGGGAGGTCAGGGAGTTGCACCCTCACGTACACGGGCCGGGCGATGAGAGTGGGCCGCCAGCCAGCCACGTGCACGACAAGGCGATTGCATCACATGTACACGTGTTAGCCGAGGAGGACAACGGCCAGGCACTCGAGGCACGGCGACGAGGGCAAGGCGCCGCCTCGGATCCTACGTCACCGCGGCTGCTATTATAAACGGCGAGGAATCCCAATGCGTAAAATCACGTCAGTCTTCGACGCCCCGCAACGAACCAGGACATGAAGGAGCAAACGATCACGATTACGAACGAACGAACAACACGAACGAACGAACGAACGATTAGAACGAAACGATTCGAACGAGGAAAGTTAACGACGATCACGCAATCGAGCCAGAGCGCGCACACACACCGTCGTTATAGTTATCGCTGGAACCTTCGCACAAGCAAAGGACGAACGCTTCTTCCCGTAGAGAAGGATATACTTAATTTAACTAGATGCAGAAGCCGTGGAAGCCTACACACGACATGGTATGCCACCGACACTTGCAACCCACTGAACTGCGCGCCGCGCGAGCTATTAGGCGCGAAATAGCATTTCGATGTATACCAACTGCGTTTGCGGAAGAGACAGAGTACCTACTAATACTCTCTAACCTAGACTAGAATAGCTAATCGAATACGGTAAACGAGTGTGAGAAGCTCAGATCTCTAACAGACATAAACGTAATACGTAAAGCCCGGCAACTATTCAACGACAGGCATTAGAAAAGAATTATAAAAATCTCCCCACCGATTTATAAATTGCCACGCAGCAATATATATCTCTAATAAAGATATTTTATATCATCTATGCGCTATATTCGAGATAAGTGACAGTGTCAGTGTGTATTACCTAAAGGTTTGCGTAGTGCTTTACCTAGCCTCTTCCACATTCCATAGTTAGTATCCGATACATATTGAGAATCGAAAATCCCATATCAATTCGGCACACAATTCAACTATCTAAAGACTTCGCATTCGATTCCAACTCTGCGGTTTTTCGTCCGGCTCAGCTGCCCTGTGTGCCCCCCATATCAACAAGTCCTTACCATTCGCCCAGGGTTAGGAGACCTGGCCGACCCATAAACAATTTATCCCGAACAAATAAATTCCACGTGTAACCACAGCCGTGGCAAAAAGTCCAGTGTTGTGCTCTACTCCATAGAAGCCACTACACATACGAGTAATTTTATGTCCCAAGCTATGAACCGCCAATACGTACTGCACCGGAACGTATCCTCCTTCTGTCACTGCTCCTCCCGCGAACCAGGCATATGCCGAACTTATGGCCTATCCTCTGGCACTCAACTATTTGATATGTAAGGGTTTAGGAATTTAGTTGTGAAAGGTTAGGGTTAGGATTTTGTTCGCCGGTAATACTATAGGGCAGTAGACGTAGAGCGACTCATAGACTCTGTTAGTGGAGTAGCGACCTTAAATAATTAATTCTGTTGGTATCTGGTCTGGCATATATAGATAAGCATAGTACCAGGGTAGTAGACCGAATAATTCTGTCCCATATAAACCTTTTTTAATTTTGTGAGTTAATTATATTGGAAGAACGGTTCATTTAAATTTCGTGAGATCGCACTGCAAAATGGCATGCCGCTGCGAAGCGCCCCTACGCCGCTTACTTGTGGCGCGAAAAAATCTCCGANCGTCTGGTGCACACCACGCATGGCTGCCTACACATCCGAGTGTACGGTATACAGCCGGCAACCCTCTGCTAGTAAAAGCACAAGAAGGTATTAATTAGGCAATCGATGATTAGCTATAGGTAGCGCGAACACAATTTAGATCTAGAGTGATTTAACGAGGACTAGCAGGTCCAGGTTCGGGTGTAGGAACATCGTTAGTAGTCATAGACATCCGTTTGCTAACATAATTGAGCGTAATCTAATGCCACAGTTACTAACTAGAGAGAATCAATATTTACTGTTTGCTGCTATTATTTCCGTAATCACAATCCTCACACACTTAGACACATCTGACCATAAATATCGATCGGAATTGCCATGAGAAAAGAAAGTGATCAACATTTTGATAATCCTGATGGTTGATTTAATGACTATCCACTTATAAATTTACAGATACATCATAACGCTTAAATCCGTGCGCCAGACATTGGATATCTTGTCGGCGAGTCGAAATTTACTGCCAATTCGATCCCTGCTCACTTTCTGCTATAAAATTTACCACTCGTCCATGCTCCTGAACCATCTTCAACTTCAAGATGTCTCTAGTCATCAGAGGAATGCCGGAACATGCGACAGTACAATCTAATAGAGAGTTGCCTGTATGTCTTGCGAACTGAAATGCAGAAGACATGCTACGCCCGTCATACCGGATGTGGGGACCTATCCCACACCCCGATAGAATTTACAGACTTGTATCCTGAATCTCTTTCGGATTGCCGAACTAACCCACTCTCGTGATTCTGTGAATGGACCTATCCGGCCGCGCTCCGAATCGTAACCCAGGCAGTCTGGCATTCTAATAAAGACAACGAGCCCGCACAACATAATCACTATTGTCGCTCATACACAAAGCGGCTTAAAAGTATACTTGGCTCTGAAGTCAGGGTGCTGAGCCGAATGCTGTCCATGGCACGGACAAGCAAAATTACATTATACAGTAAGCTAATGTTATAGCGGGTGTATACAGCACGAGGCAAAAATAATAACCAAGTGGGGGATTGCTCATGATTGGCTTAACTTCGCGCTCGTACGAGGTGGCGTAATGGCAACATTGGATCAATCCACTCAGTACTAATCTTCTTAAGATATGGAGCACCCTAAACATTCGGCCGTTGCTTTGGGTCGAGTTGCCGTCCACGTGCAACGGCGTTGGTTCATCTTATATTTTCATTTTAGTCGTTTAATTATTATTAGCTTTCCATCATAGTTCTTAGCTTTTCTCCTTCAACTTTTGCTTAACATGACAGTAGTGATCATGATATACTTTAGTTATTTTGTTTTTCTGAGATAAATGTTAAACATAATAATAGATATACAACTAAGAGAGCATTTGTAAACTAATTCAGAAAATTCTACCAGACTAAGTATAAATAAAAATAAAAAATACTAACTGCTGTCTAATCACACTAGGAACTACAGCCCCAAGCTTCTTTATTACTCAGGAAACTGCAATATTTCGCTCAAAGCAAACAAAATATAGATAGAGCGTAGAATAACTCTGGGCCACACCAATAAGCACGGGTCATTACCTGATCACAGACAGCCCTTCTATCAACCTACCAAATCATTGAATAAAGTTTCTATACAAGCGTATTCAATTTCCACAATACCTGTCCGAATACTCTGTCCTCAGAGTGCCTGACACCACACACACACACACACACACCAGACGTCACACATATTAATGCACACACACTATTCACCTCTGATATCTGTAAGTCGGATAGGATCACACACCTCACACTACAATGACAATATACACACAGCAGCACCGGCTAACGGGCAGTAACGCGCCAAAAGGCCGTGGACAGAACAGTGGGTCTGTGTCATACACACAGCGACACAGCAGCACAGCACGACAGGTTTACCCACTCTACCACAGCCACAAAGGAAACGCGCAAATCGCTCCCACACACCACACGCTAACACCATTGTCATAAAGTAATCGGACAGCACGAGACTATCCAGCTTGTATTTAAGGTCTCATAGAAAAAAGCGGGATAAAATGGCCATCAGCGCGCGACAGCACACCCAGAAAGTCATCAGACTAAATGGTAAAACACACGAGACAGCACACACACCAGTGCACACACACAAGGTCGCCGCACACACACACAGCATACTAATTATACTAAGATTACTATTAGTAATAGTGTTACTAATATAATATATCATTATCAATATCAGTACTTCACTGTGAAAATCATGCACTGTGCACTCGCAACGAGGGCTGTAGTACTACTAGTACTAGTAAGTAGTATGGCCCGTAGGGTCTATGTCTCCCTGACCTTTGTTTGACCTGGCTCGTTTAGCTATTTCTGACTAACCCTAACCCTAACCCTAACCCTTACCACTACCAGGGTTAGGGTTAGTCAGAAATAGTTAAACGAGCCAGGTTAAACAGAGGTCAGGGAGACATAGACCTTATCTGCAGTAGTATGGCCCTGTATGGCATAAAATTTACAAGTTTAATAATCGATTATTGATACATACACAGTACAGTGTACAGTACTGAATGATTTATGTAACATGTTTACTGATGCTCTTTCCATGGTTATTGATACTGGCACAGCTCTATAAAGAGACGATGGAGAATGTACACCTTGTGCCAGATGATGAAGATGACCTCTACTCTGGTTTCAATACTTTCAACCCAGCACTGGCAACAAATGAATTAGAGCACGATGAAGGTTTCCAGCAGGCAGTGAAAACAAGCCATGGGAGACGACCACCACCTCCAGTTGTTAGTATATGTATTTTCTAACAGGCAGGAGCGACCCGCGCAAAATATTTTACCATTTATTGCTTCTACCATTTTACCTTCAACCACATGTGTGTACCCTATATATGCATTAATAGTCTATCTCAGGGTTTCTTCTGAGGGGAAATTAGACAAAGGAAGTAATGGCCAGTTTGGGGGAAAAACGCTCATGATGGATTCAAATACAGGATGTATTGATATACTTATAGGTACTCTGTATATACAGGGATGAGATTCTTCCGCGGATCCGCGGAAATCCGCGGATTTGACAGTCCCTCGGGTCGATTTTGTGAAACTTCTAAATTCGTTGAGAAAATTGGGAGGGGGGTAACAATGTAACAATTTAAATTATATACCCTCAACAGCACCTGACTGTAGACTGTAGAGTGTAGACAGTAGGCTGACAGCGAAGTATACAGTGTATCTGTTTTTGCGTACCAGAAAAGAAAATCCTCGTTCACAGGCTGCAGTAGAGGGGCAATGCTATCCCCCGGGCGTGGAGGGAGGTGACCGCAACGTGGCAGCACTAGTGTT
>NW_014577980.1:102165-106717 GCF_000485595.1 Priapulus caudatus
GCGTGTGTAGGCAAAAACATGGGGGGCAGCCCATTACGCATGCATGGGGGTGAACTGGCACTATTCTAATCATAATTATTGCCTGGCAACATGCAATGCAGATGTGTTAACTCACAGCTGAGCGAAATTCTCGCCTGCCTGAATATACTTGGATTTCAGCAACTCAATGGAGTGAGGTTATCACGCAGGAAGGTCGATGCCATCTTTGATTATTGATGACACTTCCACGCGCCATCTCGCGGCAACTGCTTTTGCTATTAGAGCCCCTTCCACCCACCCGCCCCTCCCCCCCACTCTCCCCCCACCACCACCACTACGCTCGCGCTCGACGGATATATCCATGATAACATGTTAATATAGCGAAGTCATTAAAGTTACACAGCTGTATCTTTATTACTGTGCTACTGGTATAGCAAAGCCTAGCTATCATAGATTTTAGATCTGTATTAGTAGTATCCTAGATATATTCTCTGAGTGCGAATGCGGTGATGGGAGGGTGCTCTTCATTCGTTTTCCAATGAGTTTAGCATCAGAACACCTGCCGCCAGGTGAGCGCTGTCGCTCTGCGGCACTTGTTAACCATCATTTTATTATTGAAACGGCCCAAGTGCCTGTGCACACACACACAGGCACTTGGGACAGAGTCAGTAAAAACTGAAAATAATATGAACGCACATTCACAAATAGGCCCTACTACCGTACCTCTCAATTAAAGTTCCACTGTTGTTGTCACTGTATATATCAACTTTCCTTCATAAAAACTAACGCCGAATATATCAACTTTCCTTCATAAAAACTAGCGCTGAACGCTCCCGCACTCGCCGCTGTGAGTGTGCTGTGTCGCCATGATAATATATATATAAAGAAGGTAGGAAACTCCCTTTGCATGATTTTCGATGATCACTCCTCGACTCTTTCACATTTCACAAACTTTTAACGCCTCTACGACCTCCATCTTGGGCTCGTTCTGCCCTCTATAGTCCACTGAACAAAATTATCTAACTACCGTGGCCGATAAGTGCAGCAGTCCTATGTAATCAGACTTCAAACACAGAAGTTTCGTGGTTCGTGCCGATTCATCAAGATTGTAGATGATTCACGAATCCGATGGCCCTCGTGGCGTCGGGCGACGCGGAGCGTGATTGGCTGCAGGCGGGACGCGTCATAAACAGCTGTTGTTGTACAGTTATGATATTGTTCATTTAGTTATACTAACGGAGAGAAAGAACTCTGACAGTTATCGTTATACTGTATTGACATTAGTTCCCTTTCATTTGTTTCAGCGTGTGTCGCTTACGTTTTCTAGTGAAATAAAACTTCATTAAGGAAACAAGTTCTTCTTTATGTAAGCGACACTCGCGAGTCCACGTACTTCCACTCCTGATCCCCATTTTACACAGATCCGTTACACATGTCTCCTACAGCCGAAGTCACGCCGTTTGGACGGTGGCGCTATACTCGGGCACCCCAGGGTTTCTTGTCGTCTGGTGATGGCTACAACCGTCGATTCGATGCCATCCTCTCCGACTTTGAGCGGAAGGAACGTTGTGTCGATGACACAATCCACTATGACGCCGACCTCGAGACGCACTGGTGGAGGACCATAGACCTCCTCGCGACACTCGGTGCCGCCGGTGTCATCTTGAACCCAGACAAGTTCCAGTTTGCCGGGCGGGAGGCTGACTTTGCTGGCTTTCACATTTCGGATGACTCAATTGAACCGCTACCCAAATACCTGGACGCCATTCGCCACTTCCCGACGCCGACCTTGACGACTGACATCCGCAGCTGGTTCGGCCTTGTCAACCAGGTCGCCAACTACGCACAGCTTCGAGATGTCATGGCGCCATTCAAACCCTTCCTGAGCCCGAAACAGAAATTCTGCTGGACGCCTGAGTTGGATGCGGCCTTCACCGCCTCAAAGGGAGCAATCGTACAGGCGATACGAAGTGGCGTTGAGATTTTTGACACTGGGAAGCGCACTTGCCTCCGCCCTGACTGGTCCACTCGAGGGATCGGATATTTCCTGCTCCAGCAACACTGCATGTGCACATCAGGGCTGCCGGACTGCTGCATAGACGGATGGCGAATTACGCTGGCAGGGTCGCGCTTCCTGTCCTCTTGTGAGCAACGGTACGCACCCATCGAGGGCGAGGCACTGGCTGTTGCCTGGGGTCTTGAGCAGACCCGCTACTTCACCCAGGGGTGCGACGACCTGGTCGTGGTGACGGACCACAAACCCTTGGTAAAAATCCTGGGAGACCGAACCCTCGACGAGATCTCGAACACACGTCTGTTCCGACTAAAGCAGAGAACCCTCCCTTGGCACTTCCGTATCGCCCACCTACCTGGCAAGACGAACTTCGCGGCCGACGCGACATCTCGTCATCCATCCCCATCCAGCGAGATGGCAGGTATCGGTGTGGGAGACATGGTTGAGCCAGCGATCTCAGCGGCAATCCGGCGTGAAACTGAGGAACTGTCCTCTATCTCTTGGCAGCACATTGCCATAGAGTCCGAGAAAGACGATTCTATATCCGCCCTTCGCCGTGCAATTGAGAATGGATTCCAGGAGAGTGACCGCCTCTTCCCACACGTTGCGCCCTATTGGCAATATCGTGACGGCCTCTACGTCCTAGACAACGTCGTTGTGTATGAGGATCGTGTTGTGGTGCCGCCATCACTCTGCCGTTCCGTGCTGGAGAACTTGCATGCAGCTCACCAGGGTGTGTCGTCCATGGAACTTCGCGCACGAGCCATGATCTTCTGGCCTGGCATCACTGCCGATATTCACAAAATCCGTGCGGAATGCGATGAGTGCAACAAGAATGCTCCTTCCCAAGCACCTCTTCCGTCCATGCCGGCAACACCACCATCCACACCGTTTGAAGCTGTGTTTGCAGATTTCCTCGATTTCGGTGGGCACCATTACCTCGTGGTGGGAGACCGCCTCTCTGGATGGGTCGAAATTTTTGCGTCCCCGGTGGGATCGCCACGGGCAGGAGCTATGGGCCTCATTGCAAGTCTTCGCACATTCTTTGCGACATTTGGGGTGCCGGAGGAGTTATCCAGCGACGGAGGGCCGGAATTCACCGCCAGCGCCACTCGCGACTTCCTCTACCGCTGGGGCATCAGCCGCCGAGTCTCATCCGCTCACCACCCTCAGTCGAATGGGCGGGCGGAGGTGGCCGTGAAGTCAGCAAAGCGTCTCCTACGGTCAAATGTTGGTCCGACAGGCGTGTTAGACAATGACAGGTTGCTACGTGCGCTGCTGCAGCTCCGCAACACCCCGGATCCGGACTGCAACGTTTCACCGGCCCAGATCGTCTTTGGGAAACAGCTGCGTGACTCATTCTCTTTCGTGAACCGCCTGGAGAAGTACTCGAACCCTTTTGTCCGCCCGGAATGGCAAGAGGCATGGCACTCGAAGGAGGTCGCGCTACAAGCGAGATTTGTGAAGTCGTCTGAGAGCCTGAATGAGCATGTGCGCCCCCTGCGTCCCATACATGACGGCGACATGTGCTTCATCCAGAATCAAGTGGGGAACTCGCCAAAGCGATGGGACCGCACCGGCACGGTCGTCGAGACTCTTGGCCACGACCAATACCGCATGAAAGTAGACGGGTCCGGGCGCCTCACCACACGGAACCGGAAGTTCCTTCGAGCATTTGTTCCGGCTTCTACCGAGATCCAGGAACGGGCCCATGCAGGACCATCTATGCCGTCGCTGGCACCACCAGCTCTCAAACCGCCAGATGCTGCCCTGCCTCGTCCTGGCCTTCCATACGCTGCCCCACGCGATCCGTGCACGGACACGCCTTGTGTTGCGCCGCCGAGTTCTTCAGTGCCACATGAAAGGCCGACAGATGACGATCTCCCAGCAGCCACTCTATCGCTGCCTACCCTGGCCCCTGCATCGCCTCCACATGGTCAGCCGCCGCCACTCAGCGATGCTTCGCCTCCCGCGCCATCACTGCGCCCTCGCCGTGCGATTCGCCAGCCTCGCCTCTATGAACCTGAGACCGGCCGCTGGATTTCTTCTTGAGTTCGCCGCGTTGCCCCCTCGAACTGGGGGGGATGTACAGTTATGATATTGTTCATTTAGTTATACTAACGGAGAGAAAGAACTCTGACAGTTATCGTTATACTGTATTGACATTAGTTCCCTTTCATTTGTTTCAGCGTGTGTCGCTTACATTTTCTAGTGAAATAAAACTTCATTAAGGAAACAAGTTCTTCTTTAGTTGTCACTGCAGCCAATCGGGCCGGGCGCTACCGGGGCCGATCGGATTTGTGAATCGTTTACAATCTTGATGAATCGGCACAAACCGCGAAACTTCTGTGTTTGAAGTCAGATTACATAGGACTGCTGCACTTATCGGCCACGGTAGTTACATAGTTTTGTTCAGTGGACTATAGAGGGCAGAACGAGCCCAAGATGGAGGTTGTAGAGGCGTTAAAATTTTGTGAAATGTGAAAGAATTGAGAAGTGATCGTCGAAAATTGCGCAAACGGAGTTTCCTACCTTTCTTATATATATATATATCATGGC
>NW_014577980.1:106727-130905 GCF_000485595.1 Priapulus caudatus
GTGTCAATGGAGGGAATATTTCCCCCTTAACTTAAGGTATAGGAGAAAATACGGAATTGCGGCACTGAACGGCTTGACCTATGCTCTTAATATTTGGTGCATAGTCTGATGGGCAGGAAACTCATCACCTGTGCCGAAATTGGAGGTCACAGGTCAAAGGGCAGTGGGGGAAAGGTCAGATATCAGACATTTTCTGAGGACATGGCCTAATGGACAGAGTCAAAAACATTTTTGTTTCAGTGCTGACCTACTATTTTTATCACTTTATTGAAAGGACCATTAAATGTGCTTTCCACTGATGTGCGAAGAGTAAGTGTCTGATAACCTTTTGACCCTCATGAGGAGGGTTAAACATGGATTCCTGAACTGCCTCAATGATGTCACATTGTTCTCATATTCATGGCACATCCATAATCTGGAAAGCCAATATGCCCTGATAGCCCAACGGGTACAGCACAAGATTACGGCTCAAACGTCCTTGGATCTTTATCCATTTAACTATTTTTTTCCAATTAACGCAAATAATTACATGATTTATTTACAACAATTTAATAACAACAAATAATTGTATTCCCCGCGACGAAGTCGGCAAGGATACTATGGTTTCATGTCTCCCCAGCCGCCGCCGCCGCTCGGTCCGCCGTAGAGAATTTTCCTTCTGCTCTATAACTCGACCCCTAATTGACCTAGCATGACCAAACTTGGTATACTTACACATCTTGGGGAGAAGGTGTGCAGAGTACCAAAACCAGGTCACTTTGACCATTATTTGACCTTTACCTTGACCTTGATCATATTTCCCTTCCGCTCTCTAATTCGGCCCCTAATTGACCTAGCGCTACTAAACTTGGTATACTTACACATCTTGGGGAGAAGGTGTGCAGAGTACTAAAACCAGGTCACTGCGACCTTTATTTGACCTTTACCTTGACCTTGTTCATATTTCCCTTCCGCTCTCTAACTCGGCCACTAATTGACCTAGCGCTACCAAACTTGGTATACTTACACATCTTGGGGAGAAGGTGAGCAGCGAACCAAAACCAGGTTACTGCGACCTTTATTTGACCTTTCCCTTGACCTTGATCATATTTCTCTTCCGCTCTATAACTCGGCCCCTAATTGACCTAGCGCTACCAAACTTGGTATACTTACACATCTTGGGGAGAAGGTGAGCAGCGTACTAAAACCAGGTCACTACGACCTTTATTTGACCTTTACTTTTACCTTGATCATATTTCCCTTCCACTCTGTAACTCGGCCCCTAATTGACCTAGCGCTACCAAACTTGGTATACTTACACATCTTGGGGAGAAGGTGTGCCGCATACCAAAACGAGGTCACTGCATATAGGGATAAAATTTGAGTAAACGTGAAACTATAATGTATACTCACTATTAATAATGATTGTGTTGTTAATCACGAACGTTTGCATATATGTGTCCACCGTAAAACAGCAGTGACTAACCCTGTTCATTGACAAACCTCTGCAGAGGACTCGTACGGGCATGACGAGCTCGCTTGGACGCACTAGGCAGGGATCTGCTGAGGGAGTGAGACCCATGACGGCTGTCCGTGCCGTCGGTTTTACGTCTGCAGGAAATAGGAACACGCGTACGTATCTCCGGCTGTATCGGGACTAGATGTTGGTGTAGAGTCATACCTTTATGTCAGGGTGATTCAAAGAAAAATTATGAATGTGCTCTTTATAGACTGCTATCTGTGCTTTAAGTTTGCGCTAGTATATAAGTTTGAGAGTAGGTGATTGTAAGTAGCCAAACTTGAGTAGCTAACCAGCCATTCGTCAGTGATGTGAGATTTAGGTTATCTAAACTGATTCCTTGGATTAGTGTGAGGTAAGCTTTTTTTACTTGAAAAGTTCAATGGTTAGTCACTTCAGAAGTTTATAATAGAGAAGTCTGTATTGTCATTGATTGTGAACCTATGATTGCATGTATGTGAATATATTGTGTGAAGAGAATTGGCAAGAAAGTGGTTGATAATTGCTTGTACCTTTACAATGTGATACAGTTACAGCCGGTGGATCCTTCGACCCCCTCGGAGAAACTGCATCTAGAGGTCCACCTCCACTTGAGAAGAAACTGGATGACAGGTAAAGTAAGAGAGTGCGCTTATCATATGTACCACTGTAGTAGGTGTAGTTTCTAAGTATCTTAAATAAGATTGTTTTCAGATGAGTGAGGACAAAGTAAACGATTTTCCTAATGGTGGAAGTGTATATGTTTTGTTTTGCATGTGTTAGTTTATGGCAAGTATGATTGTAATTGAAGCTCTACAAATGTACATACTCTGTATTGTATTTTTGCTTGTGCTGCTAAAATAAACTGGTCTGCCCATACATTGCAGTCCGGAAGATAAAATCAAGAAGATGGAAAAGAGAGTCATGGATTTAGTGGAAGAGAGTCAGTTTGCAAACAGCACTGGTGACCTTGTTCAGGTATTATCTTTATTCTCTTTCCAAACCAAAAACATTTCCCATGTGTTGCTGAAAATGGGTCGCTTATCGATGTTTACATAATGAATCTAAATTAAAAACTGAATGTAGTATACTTTCCTCTTCTGACCACGCAACCATTATAGGAGTCTCAGTCCCATGACAAATGCGATTATGCATGATATAGTGAGCACACTGATGTTCAAGCACGTTGGAATCATACACTGCTCGAATTAGTCCTCACTGTAATAGCCCGCCTGCTTTGTTCCCTCTTGCCCCTCCCTGTCAAAGTCACTGAAACCCTCGTGCAATATATCCGCTCGAAGTCTAACCCGTTTTTCTCCCGCTGATCCTGCCTTCCATTCCCCGCTCGCTACCTCCCAGGCGCTGAGAAAGGCCAGGAGTGCCGGGACAGAGGAGAAGCGACTTTACGCCTGCGCACTGCAATCCCGACCTCCTCCCAATCCTGATGACATCGAGACCGAATCCTCGGACCCGCCTCACCCTCACCCAGACATTGCTTTCTACGTGAGTAGCTAGCGTCGTATCGCGACGCTCCACGCTACTCCACGCTGGATCGGGATGCGTCATCGGGGGTGCAACACACAAGGTGGAAGCACGACGATCGAGGTTGTCGGGTGCCAAATCGCGGCTCGAATTTCGGTAAAAATTAAACGTTGACCCTCCCCCCCAAACACACACACACACAACACACACACACACACACCACCATCAACACCACACCACACACCTGAGGGGGGCCCTGGTTGCCTTCCGAAAAAAAATATAGAGTGCATTTTTGTGTGCATATTTGCGGGAGCTGGTTTTCTAGTCACGCGCTGAGATTTGCAATGTCGACCAGTCGTCTTTCACCGTCGCGGTGTTCGGCCCGTGACGACGTCCTGATCCAGTGCTGGGAGAGCTGGGGCATGGCAGCCTTTTGGAATGTGTTAGTGATGTTGATTTGCAGGGTCTAGAGAAGGCAAAACATGCAGGGCGTCAGGAGAGACAGCTGGTGAGGCAACGTGAGCAGACGGGAAATGCAAACCAAGAGAGTAACATGAATTTGGATTTGACGTACACTGTGAGTCTGCAGCTGTGATGTGTACGTTTGTGCATGTGTGCGTGCGTGTGTGCGTGTGTGCATGCGTACGTGCGTGTGTGCAAGTATATATGGAGACAATATACATTTCTGCAAGAAATTCCTCTGCACAAGAGTTCTGCATTCTGATAAAATCTCTTGAGATGCTTTTTAAGTTGCTTGGTTAAGTATACAGAGTAAGTATGTTACATTCTTTGGAGTAGATGATAACTTGGCATTGATATGTTACCTGCTGTACATTGCCCCATAATATGATTTTAAAACGTTAAAAGCAGTATTGTATTCATTGTTTTTGGATTGTGTGGTGTGTGCATTCCTTTTGAGCAAGTCACAGGGACTTCTGCTAATGTCAAATCAGAGTAAAATGACGTATGTGATTGTGTGCTTGCATTAATTTTATCCCCTGATGTAATGTCTAGATGGTGTGTTGCAGGTGCTGTTTAATCTTGCCTGCCAGTATGTGGCCAGCGAAATGTGGACTGAAGCTCTTAGTACCTTTCACGTCATAATCAAGAATAGAATGTTTAGTAATGCCGGTATGAAATAAAGAATCCGCACGCTTACCTACCTGTGATATTCTTCCTGCTTCGTTATTTTACAGACAGCCATAAATGATTTATACAGACTTGGATGTTGAAATGTGTTACTTAGATGGGGTAATGAATTTTGAGTCATGGTAAATGTGTTGTGAGGTAAATTAAAAAAAAACACCAGTAAATGTGTGCAAGTTAACAGTAAACGTTATGTAAAAAGTGTAGAGTTGTACGGTACCATGTAGTACACATATGTTGGGTTGTGAGGTCACTAATGCTTTTTTCACAAAAATATTGTAGTTTGTCTTACATTAAAGCCGCAATATGCGCATCCAAACGCTAATTTCTCCAGTACTAGACTAGCAAATACTTTGTGTCATGCACAATCACACTACCTTATGACAAAATTAACTCTAGTTCCTCCCATTTCACTGCGCGTTTGCTTAAAACCCACAAGAAAGAGGTGCGAAATCTGGCAATCTGGCGCCAACGCCGAATTGTTTGCCAAACAATTTAGCCCTGAATCGGTTAGGTGACGTCACATGTTGCTACGGGTTGCACCCGCTGTACAGTTGCTTGGCAGAGCAACGCGAACGTGTCAACAAATCCGAGAATTTGAACAACATTGGAGGTATTTTCAAATGCCTTTTATAAGACAACGTGCAGTGAAATGGGAGGACAAAATGCAGTGAAAGGTAGTGTGATTATGCATGACACGAAGTATTTGCTAGTCTAGTACTGGAGAAATTTGCATTTGGTTGCGCATATTGCGGCTTTAACTAGGCAGTAGACTGTAGTATGAATAATTGAATATGTCACATTTATTTGATTGCAGGAAGACTGAAAGTCAACATTGGGAACATCTATTTCAAACAGAAAGATTACCCGAAAGCCATCAAGTATTATAGAATGGCATTGGATCAGATTCCCACATCACACAAGGATGTCAGGTGCTTATGTTAACACTTTTACTGCACTTCATTTTAGATTCTTAAAGGTATCTCCCCTCGAACTTTCAAGCGGCAAACACAAAATCAGGCAAACATGAATTATTTTAACATTGCACGTTTGTACTTGCCTATATATGTGTGATAGGTAAAAAAAATTGCTTGGGAATACGTTTATTCGAAGCTTTTAGACTACAAAGCTAAACGTTTGGGTCGAATGTTTCCCAGCGTTTACTTTTGCCGCTATGTGGCGATTGTTCCGCACTGCGCACTGGCCGTGTTATGTTTGTATGAACCATGCTATGTAAAATTATACACACCAGTTGGCATGTTATGACTCAATGGTTTTTCTGGTCACGTACATGGCTAGCTGATAGGGAAAGGGCAACGTTTTTGTTGCTGGGAGATTATAGTATTCTGAGCAGTTAACAAGTGAGTGAGTCGAGAGTCCTGTCAGGTCGCTGTTGGTTCGGATTACGTTTTGTTGGGTTTTTAGCTCATCTGACAAAGTCAGATGCAGCTTGTAGAATCGCATGATCGTCCGTCCGTCCGGCCGTCCGTCCGTCCGTCCGTCAAATCTTAACCGCTAGACGTACGGTCACGATATTCGGGACGTGGGGGGGTAATCCGAAAACGAGTTGGGATGTCGAAGCTGGGTTGTTCAGCGTTGTGTCGCTTAATTTCTAGTGAAATAAAAACTTCATTTAAGGAAAACTAAGTTCTTTCCTTTAGTTGTCACTGCAGCCAATCGGGGCGGGCGCTACCGGGCGATCGGGATTTTGTGAATCGTCTACAATTGATTGAATCGGCACAAAACCGCGAAACTTCTGTGTTTTTGAAGTGCAGATTAATAGACTTGCTGACTTATCGGCCACGGTTAGTTTTACATAGTTTGTTCAGTGGACTATAGAGGCAAGAACGAGCCCCAAGATGGAGGTTGTAGAGGACCGTTAAATTTGTGAAATGTGAAAGAATCGAGAAAGTGATCGTCGAAATTGCGCAAACGAGTTTCCTACCTTCTCTATACTATATAATATGATTATCATGGCGACACAGCACAACACGCAGCGGCGAGTGCCGGAGCGTTCGCGTTAGTTTTATGAAGGGAAAGTGATAGTACAGTGACACAACAGTGGAACTGTAATGAGGAGGGTATGGTAGTAGGCCTATTTGTGAATGTGAGGTCATTATCATATTTATTTTCAGTTTTTTACTGACTCTGTCCCAAGGTGCCTGTCACACACAACACACACACACGACACACCACACCACCACACACACACACACACCACACACAAACACACACACACACACACACACACACACACACACAACACACACACACACACACAGCATACTAATTATACTAAAGATTAACTATTAGTAATAGTGTTACTATTAATATATCATTATCAAGTATCAGTACTTCATGTGAAATCATGCACTTGTGCATCGCAACGCAGGGCTGTAGTACTTACTAGTACTAGTAAGTTAGTATTGGCTCGTAGGGTCTAATGTCGCCTGGACGCTTGTTTGACCTGGTCGTTTGCTATTTCTGACTACCCTAACCCTAACCCTAAACCTTACCACTACCAGGGTTAGGCGTTAGTCAGAATAGGCTAAACGAGCCAGGGTTAACAAGCAGGTCAAGGGAGACTATAGACCTGTCATCTGCCAGTAGTATGGCCCTTGTATTGGCAATAAAATTTACAAGTTTAATTAATCGATTATTGATAGCATACACAGTACAGTCGTACAGTACTTGAATGATTTGATTGTAACATGTTTACTGATCTCTTTCCATGTTATTGATACTGGCGCACAGCTCTATAAAGAGACGATGGAGAATGTACACCTGTGCAGATGATGAAGATGACCTCTACTCTTGGTTCAATACTTCATAACCCATCCTGCACTTGGCCCAACAAATGAATTAGAGCACGATGAAGGTTTCCAGCAGGCGGTGAAAATCAAGCCATGGAGACGCACGCCGACCTCCAAGTTGTTAGTATATGTATTCTAAACAGGCAGGAGCGACCGGCGCAAATATTTTACATTTATTGCTTCTACCCATTTTACCTATCAACCACATGTGTGGTAGCCCTATGCATTATGTCTTATCTCCAGGGTTTCTTCTGAGGGGAAAATTAGACAAAGGAAGTAATGGCCGTTTGGGGGAAAAAACGCTCATGAATGGATTTCAAATTACAGGATGTTTGATATAACTTATAGGTAACTGCTGTATTACGGGATGAATTCTTCCGCGATCGCGGAAGAATCCGCGGATTTGACAGTCCTCTGGGGTCGATTTTGTGAACTTCTAATTCGTTGAGAAAATTGGGCAGCGGGGTAACAAATGTAACAATTTAAATTATATACCGCAGCTCCAACAGCACACTGACTTGTAGACTGTAGAGTGTAGACAATAGGCTGACAGCGAGTATTACAGCTGTATCTGTTTTTGGTACCAGAAAGAAAATCCTCGTTCCACGAGCTGCAGTAGAGGGCAAACATCTGAGGTAGGCTGATCACGTAACGACCATGCTGGCCTGGGGCCGGTTTACATGTGCTGCGTGCATTGTTGTGTGGCATGAGATGCACTGATTGTTCCATTGCATTGTGTTTTTTTCATTTTAATCTTCTCGCAAGCAAGGCCAGCTATGTCTGAGTAAAACTAATGCAAGGAAGCGGGTGGAAACAGAAAAAGAATATTAGGCGCGGCTTCATTACACAAGAAAACCGCGCGCCTCAGCCCGCTAATAGTCGGAGATAATAGTGAGCTAATTGTGTTCGTTGTTCAACACAGGCATATCTGCGCTAATTCGGCGCGGCTCCAAATATTAGCGCCGCGGTGCAAATAAGTGAGCTGATTCAAATTAAGCATCAGAAGTGGTCCTTAAAGGCCGGACACACCTAGGCCGAGTGCCATTCGCGCATGATCGGCCGATTCTTCATCGGCGATGGCATCAGCTGTGAAAATCGCCTGTGTGTCTCACTCAAATCGCCGCCGATTTCATCGGCCGATGCGCGTCGGCCGATTGCATCGCCCTGGCATCGCACAGATCAAAACGTTTTTGATATTATCGCCCGATGGCTCGGGCCTGGCATCGGCCTGCCATCGGCCCTGGCATCGGCACTCGCTGGTGTGTCCACGACTGCCCGATGGCCAGCCGGCGATGCCAGCCGATTTTACAATCATCAGCATCACAGTTGTTCAATGATATGACTTTCTCTCTCTCTCTCTCTCGGCACTGCGGCGCGCAAGAATTCGGCCGATGGATCGGCCGATGGCATCCCTGTGTGTCACGACTGCGCGATTGTCATCGGCCGATGATCGGCCGATGGCATCTGCCTGGTGATGTTCCACAGACTGCGCCGATGCCATTCGGCCTGATGGCACGCCCGATTGCATCGGCCGATGGCGATCGCGCGATGGCAATCGCCCTGGCATCGCCTGTGTGTCCGCCCTTTTAGGAGGCGGGCTATTTGGAGGCGGCGATTTAGTGAGCTATTGCGTTCACGACTTGTAAAAAGCCTCAGGTTTTTCGAGCGAGCTACAAAAACCGGGTTTGCCAGCCCGCTAATTCGCAGCCAGTGTGAACGACCTTTATGTCTAAGACATGTTATATATATAATTTGCCCTATTTCGCAGCCGGCCCTGCATTTCCTATTTAGTTTGTTTGCTTCCTTTTGACAACATATGAAAAGGTGATTCAAGAGTCTCTATAAATGTGTTCAGAATAGCTTAGAATGCCACCAAATTGACCATTCTTTTAAAAAAATTCCGGGGAGCATGCCCCGGACCCCCTAGCAGTGGCGATCACCTAACGATCTTCGCATTGCCGCCCTCTGTTTGCTAATTAAAATTTCAGCTGCAAATTAAATTATCCAATCTCATCCCTGTATATACAGGATATACTTATCAGTAAATACTGGAACATTTTCACAATGCAATGTTAAATTTGACAATGGCGGTGTGCACCCTGTATCTTGTGTTTAGATGGCATCAGTGAGGACTGGATCAGGAAGACTCGGGACAAGTGCAGGGTTGGTATTACTAGTTTTGTTGTTATATTACTAGTCGTTATTATCAAACGTTTATTGTTAACATTTATTAGTGTGCACATCCCATGTCCTGTAAATAGATTCGTGAAGCTTACACTCAGAAATTTTTATAAAACTGCAAACACTTGCATGCACATGGAGCCTATTATATGTAATCTATGGACAGTAATTACTTGCCTTTCATTATATACTGTTGTGTATTTGGATCTGTGATTGGGCATAATTGTATAATTTAGATTGCACAGGATCAAAATTCATGATTATAGGGTAAAATTGTTTAAACGTGAAACTATAATGTATACTCACTATTAATAATGATTGTGTTGTTAATCACGAACGTTTGCATAGTATGTGTCCACCGTAAAACAGCAGTGACTTAACCCTGTTCTTTGACAAACCTCTGCAGAGACTCGTACGGGCATGACGAGCTCGCTGGGACGCACTAGGCAGGGATCTGCTGAGGGAGTGAGACCCATGACGGCTGTCCGCGCCGTCGGTTTTACGTCTGCGGGAAATAGGAACACGCGTACGTATCTCCGGCTGTATCGGGGACTAGATGTTGGTGTAAGAGTCATACCGTTTATGTCAGGGTGATTCGAAGAAAAATTATGAATGTGCTCTTTATAGACTGCTATCCTGTGCTTTAAAGTTTGCCGTGTTAATATAAGTTTGAGAGTAGGTGATTGTAAGTAGCCAAACTTGAGTAGCTAACCAGCCATTCGTCAGTGATGTGAGATTTAGGTTATCTAAACTGATTCCTTGGATTAGTGTGAGTAAGCTTTTTTTACTTGAAAAGTTCAATGGTAGTCACTTCAGAGTTTATAATAGAGAAGTCTGTATTGTCATTGATTGTGAACCTATGATTGCATGTATGTGAATATATTGTGTGAAGAGAATTGGCAAGAAAGTGGTTGATAATTGGCTTGTACCTTTACAATGTGATACAGTTACAGCGTGGATCCTTTCGACCCCCCGAGAAACTGCATCTAGAGGTCCACCTCCACTGAGAAGAAACTGGATGACAGGTAAAGTAAGAGAGTGCGCCTTATCATATGTACCACTGTAAGTAGGTTAGTTTCTAAGTATCTTAAATAGATTGTTTTCAGATGAGTGAGGACAAAGTAAACGATTTTCCTAATGGTGGAAGTGTAATATGTTTTGTTTTGCATGTGTTAGTTTATGGCAATATGATTGTAATTGAAGCTCTACAAATGTACGTACTCTGTATTGTATTTTTGCTTGTGCTGCTTAAATAAACTGTCTGCCCATACATTGCAGTCCGGAAGATAAAATCAAGAAGATGGAAAAGAGAGTCATGGATTAGTGGAAGAGAGTCAGTTTGCAAACAGCCACTGGTGACCTTTGTTCAGGTATTATCTTTATTCTCTTTCCAAACGCAAAAACATTTCCCAGGTGTTGCTGAAAATGGGTCGCTTATCGATGTTTACATAATGAATCTAAATTAAAAACTGAATGTAGTATACTTTCCTCTTCTGACCACGCAACCATTATAGGAGTCTCAGTCCCATGACAAATGCGATTATGCATGATATAGTGAGCACACTGATGTTCAAGCACGTTGGAATCATACACTGCTCGAATTAGTCCTCACTGTAATAGCCCGCCTGCTTTGTTCCCTCTTGCCCTCCCTGTCAAAGTCACTGAAACCCTCGTGCAATATAACGCCTCGAAGTCTAACCCGTTTTTCTCCCGCTGATCCTGCCTTCCATTCCCCGCTCGCTACCTCCCAGGCGCTGAGAAAGGCCAGAGTGCCGGGACAGAGGAGAAGCGACTTTACGCCTGCGCACTGCAATCCCGACCTCCTCCCAATCCTGACGACATCGAGACCGAATCCTCGGACCGCCTCACCCTCACCCAGACATTGCTTTCTGACGTGAGTAGCATAGCGTCGTATCGCGACGCTCCACGCTACTCCACGCTGGATCGGGATGCGTCGTCGGGGGCGCAACACACAAGGTGGAAGCACGACGATCGAGGTTGTCGGGTGCCAAATCCGGCTCGAATTTCGGTAAAAATTAAACGTTGACCCTCCCCCCCAAACACACACAACACAACACACACACACACCACACCACCATCAACACACACCCCATTACCTCGTGGTGGGAGACCGCCTCTCTGGATGGGTCGAAATTTTTGCGTCCCCGGTGGGATCGCCACGGGCAGGAGCTATGGGCCTCATTGCAAGTCTTCGCACATTCTTTGCGACATTTGGGGTGCCGGAGGAGTTATCCAGCGACGGAGGGCCGGAATTCACCGCCAGCGCCACTCGCGACTTCCTCTACCGCTGGGGCATCAGCCACCGAGTCTCATCCGCTCACCACCCTCAGTCGAATGGGCGGGCGGAGGTGGCCGTGAAGTCAGCAAAGCGTCTCCTACGGTCAAATGTTGGTCCGACAGGCGTGTTAGACAATGACAGGTTGCTACGTGCGCTGCTGCAGCTCCGCAACACCCCGGATCCGGACTGCAACGTTTCACCGGCCCAGATCGTCTTTGGGAAACAGCTGCGTGACTCATTCTCTTTCGTGAACCGCCTGGAGAAGTACTCGAACCCTTTTGTCCGCCCGGAATGGCAAGAGGCATGGCACTCGAAGGAGGTCGCGCTACAAGCGAGATTTGTGAAGTCGTCTGAGAGCCTGAATGAGCATGTGCGCCCCCTGCGTCCCATACATGACGGCGACATGTGCTTCATCCAGAATCAAGTGGGGAACTCGCCAAAGCGATGGGACCGCACCGGCACGGTCGTCGAGGCTCTTGGCCACGACCAATACCGCATGAAAGTGGACGGGTCCGGGCGCCTCACCACACGGAACCGGAAGTTCCTTCGAGCATTTGTTCCGGCTTCTACCGAGATCCAGGAACGGGCCCATGCAGGACCGTCTATGCCGTCGCTGGCACCACCAGCTCTCAAACCGCCAGATGCTGCCCTGCCTCGTCCTGGCCTTCCATACGCTGCCCCACGCGATCCGTGCACGGACACGCCTTGTGTTGCGCCGCCGAGTTCTTCAGCGCCACATGAAAGGCCGACAGATGACGATCTCCCAGCAGCCACTCTATCGCTGCCTACCCTGGCCCCTGCATCGCCTCCACATGGTCAGCCGCCGCCACTCAGCGATGCTTCGCCTCCCGCGCCATCACTGCGCCCTCGCCGTGCGATTCGCCAGCCTCGCCTCTATGAACCTGAGACCGGCCGCTGGATTTCTTCTTGAGTTCGCCGCGTTGCCCCCTCGAACTGGGGGGGATGTACAGTTATGATATTGTTCATTTAGTTATACTAACGGAGAGAAAGAACTCTGACAGTTATCGTTATACTGTATTGACATTAGTTCCCTTTCATATATATATATATATATACATATAACATCATTACTACTGACTCGAGTTGTATTGTACCATGTGCTTGTTTAATGGCCATTTAATTCATTTCTTCTTTTATTATTCATAACTTGCCTCAACGGAAGGGTATGTTACATGGTGCCTCTTATTGGCATTTCTAGGATGCGAATAATGCAGAACATAGGAATTGTGTTTGTGAAGATGGGGCAGTTCCAAGATGCTATAACTTCTTTTGAGCACATCATGAGTGAGAGACCAGACTTCAAAACAGGTAAATTTCCTCAGTGCTTCGTTTACGTCATAAGAAATTGGGCAAGATTTGCTACTGATAATGCATGCTTGTGTTAGAATATCTCTCCAATATTGATTAGGTAATTATATCAGGGCTTGAATTTTCCCCTCAGCACTGACAGCAATTCAGATGTGGTTGGGCGCCAATATCCATGGCACTAAGCCACGTGCCCTTCTCATAAATCAAGTGTTGTGTATTTATCCTTTTTTCACCCACATAAAAAGTGTTGTTAAAAAATAACTGATCTTAATTTAATAAGTTAACCCTTCTTTCAAAGGAATACTTGGCCTTGGTGCTGCTCCAACGTGTCATGGTGCCCTAACATGTCTAATTATGCCAAAGGCAACGTATTCAACATATGCCTTACCTTGAAAAATTCTACTCTATTATATCGTTCGGTTTTCTAGCATTACATATATCTCGGGTTAAGAGACAGTACATACTTCATTATGATACTGCTTGAAATGCTGGTATAATCTTGAATATTAGTATAGAATGTGAATGTTATATTTTAGGATTCAACCTTCTGCTCTGTTATTATGCTCTGAATGATAAAGACAAAATGAAAAAGGCATTTCTCAAGTTGTTACAGACTGAGCTAAGTATGGATGATGAAGACAAGTATCTGCCTTCTGTGAGTGTTTACAGTATCAGAGCCACGAATGCATAGAATTCTTATTCCAATTACCTGTAGAGGAATGTGGAAGCATGCTTAAACTTATATTGTCCTCCAAATCACTGTTTTTTTTTACATTATGTAAAGATGGAAACATGGTTAAACACGGAAACTTGTTCTTAGTCATGAATTAACTTGTCATTGTCCCGTCTATGGTAGACCAATCTGATAACAATGGACCGGTGCTGTCCATACCTGAAGGTAAACATCTCATACATCCCCCCCCACCCCCAATCTACTGTCAAACTTGTCTGAGCAGACACATCTATATAACAGACATCTGGCTATAATCTGTATACGTCTGACTATACTTCGTGTTTAATTTCAGTGGTAGTTGTAGTAAAGTGAATGTACTTCTATAAAATGGCTACGTGTCTGTAAATGACACCTTTGGTGTTTGCCTTAAGTGACCCTTACATACCGGTTTGAATTTAAATCTATCTGACAACCAACATACCCGATGCATGCTGTAGGAAGATGCACACTCGAATCTCATCCTGGAAGCCATAAAGAATGATTCATTGAGGAAGATAGAGAGGCAGAAGAGGTTGGAAGCCGAAAGGTGTGTCATCACAGCAGCTAAGATCATCAGCCCTAGCATTGATGTAAACTTCACGGCTGGCTATGACTGGTGTGTGGAACAAGTAAGTCTAAATGTGTGCCAGCTTGTCATAGATAGCTTTCTGTTACATTTTACTGTCTTCAGCTCATCCTGTATTGACTAGTGCTGCACTCTCACGGACAGCTAGAAAACATATTTGGAATGTAGAACATGTATTCCAGCAAAACAGTTGCATTGTAAGAATTACTAAGTCTCTGTTATATGCAAATTGTATTTATATTGCATCATTGTCTTCATTGCCTTTAATGCCGGAAGTTTGTTCATTGTTCTTGTCTTCTTTTACCGACCAGGTTAAGGCATCTAATCACGCTGAATTGGCACATAATCTTGACATCAACAAAGCCATTGCCTACCTCAAGCAGAAAGACTTCAACAAGGCTGTTGATACATTGAAGGGCTTCGAGAGAAAGGACTCTAAACTTGCAGTTCACGCAGCAACAAATCTATCATTCCTTTACTTTTTGGTATGTATTAATAATTATCATTCAATGAATGATCCATGTCAAATTTCTTTCATTATATAGTGGCAATTATGTTATAACATTTTTCGTTTGTTTCTCAATAATGAAAAGGAGAAAAAATGTTACCTCATTTAATTGTAACTATAAACTTGAAGAACTTGGAGTGGGTATATTGGTATAGAAGTTTGAGGTAAATATAAATAATTCAGATGTAATTGATTTAATGTCTCGATAGCAGTATAGCAATTTACTTTGTTGAAAACATTCCTGCTATTGCAAAGAACCTACTTTCTGAGGAGGGTGTTTCGTTCAGCTAATAACATATAGCAGGTATTTATACAGAAAGCATCCATTTTGGTTTACCAGTTGTCTGTATTTGAGTACAATTATGTACTTTCAGCAAAAAGAGTATGCAATGGCAGACAAGTATGCTGAAATTGCACTGACAGGAGACCGCTATAACCCCAGCGGTAAGCCATGCTTTATTTCTCTCTCTCTCTCTCTCTCTCTCTTTCTCTCTTTTCTCTCTCTCTCTCTCTCTCTCTTTCTCTTTCTCTCTCTCTTCTCTCTTTCTCTCTTTTCTCTCTCTCTCTCTTTCTCTTTCTCTTTCTCTCTCTCTTCTCTCTTTCTCTCCCTCTCTCTAATTCTCGCCGTGTCTTTCTCCATATTTACATATAATATATATACATGTGTTTGTGTGTGTGTGCGTGTGCATGTGAGCATGTGCAGGCATGTACTTCAATAACTAAGTTTCCCAAAACACAGGCACACTTTTATTTAATAGTTTGTGCAATGTACCATATCGTTATACGTATCAGTAAGTATCGTATTGTGGACTATAGGCGTATCATTACATTTCTAACATGTATATGTATGTGTGTGTGTGTGTGTGTGCGTGTGTGCGTGCGTGTGTGTGCGTGCGTGCGTGCGTGCGTGCGTGTGTGTGTGCGTGCGCATGTGTGCGTGCGTGCGTGTGGTATATCTATAATTGTTATATGGCTACGAAACTCGCTCTCTTTTCTCTCTCTCTCTCTCTCTCTCTCTCTCTCTCTCTCTCTCTTTCTCTTTCTCTTTCTCTTTCTCTCTCTCTTCTGTCTTTCTCTCCCTCTCTAATTCTCGCTGTGTCTTTCTCCATATTTACATATAATATATATACATGTGTCTGTGTGTGTGTGCGTGTACATGTGAGCATGTGCAGGCATGTATTTCAATAACTCCAATCATTTCGTACTTGACCAAAACATCGTGCAATTGTTTATGAATCGAATATAAGATGTGTATTTTTCTGTTTGTCCATGCTCACAGCTCTGGTTAACAAAGGCAATGTGCTGTACATGCAAGGTGATGTGGAGAAAGCACTGGAGTTCTACAATGATGCACTGAACAATGAGGCATCCTGTGTGGAGGCTCTCTACAACCTAGGTATAAACTCTCCTGATTCTATTTACACGAAATAGAACTAAGTTTCCCAAAACACAGGCACACATTCATTTAATAGTTTGTGTAATGTACCATATCGTTATACGTATCAGTAAGTATCGTATTGTGGACTATAGGCGTATCATTACATTCCTAACTTGTATATGTATGTGTGTGCGTGCGTGCGTGCGTGCGTGTGTGTGGTATATCTATAATTGTTATATGGCTACGAAAACTACCACATATTAATTGGTCAGTAGCATGTTACATGACGAAATAAACCAATATTGCCCACTGCAAATCAATTTTGCCCACTGAGCGGTGCTGCTACCTAGCATGAACACTGTTTCTCACCAGAGAGTAAGATGTATGTACGTTTCAGGTTTGGTGTACAAGAAGCTGTCTCGAAAGGAAGAATCCATGGACTGCTTCTACAAACTACATGCGATCCTACGCAACCATCCGGAAGTTATGTTCCAGATAGCGAAACTGTATCTTTTGAAATGTTGTCACATTGTGCTATTCTAAACAAACTGAAATTGATTGTTCAAAATAATTATTTAGAAAAGATTTAGTACTGCATACCAAATTGCAGACTAAGATTGGCTCTTGTCAGGTGGTTATTACATCTTTCCATGACTAGTGATGCATCTATCTATCGAAATATCTGTTGGTACATCTATCTACTGATTCGATCATGTGCCTACCTGGGCCTCCATATGTCTAATTATCCAGCCATTCTGCTTTTTGTTTGACTACTTTCCTTTGTAACTGTTAAATGGTATTGACTGTTTGGGTGCAGCTATGAACAACTTGATGATCCAGACCAAGCCATGGAATGGTAAGCTATTTTTTCCAAAAACGTATATAAACAATTATAATTCATTGTGAAATTAATCACAAACTGTGGCAGGGACAATTAAGTATGATGATGTTTGTGTTATCAGGTATATGCAGCTAGTAGGAGTGGTTCCCAGCGATCCAACCGTGCTGAAAACAATGGGAGAACTGTGTGATTACATCGGTGACAAATCTCAAGCCTACCAATATCATTATGATGTTAGTATCATTCCTTCCTTCATTACATCGAAAATCGCTGTGACCACAATATGTAATGGACTAACGATGACGAAAATGAAAGACGATGAAATTTGTATGTGGTATATTACTTATTTATTATCATGCTTCTATGTTGGCATGCATGTGTTATCGTTGATGCCTCCCCCAGCTTCACCCACAGATCTGCTATATCCGAGAAACCAATCATTATAGTGCCATCTGAGCTCAGTATAACATCACAAGTCATCATTATACGTTTAGCTTTTGTCCGTAGAGTGACGTTGGTATGAAGAAGCAATTGCAATGTGAATAGCAGATTAATATCTTGCACATGACTACTATATAAGCATTGGACAAATCCTGACGATGAACAATTGTGTGTGTTTTGCAGTCGTATAGGTATATGCCTTCGAACATGGAGGTGGTCGAGTGGCTGGGAGCATACTTCGTTGACTCGCAATTTCCGGAGAAAGCAATTCATTACTTTGAGAGGGCGGCCCTAGTGCAGTATGTATCAACATCTTGTCATCATTATCATTATGATTCTACATTTCATCTACTTGTGGATGCATGTTTTAGGTTTATAAAAGGTGTCTAATTGCTTAATATCAATGATAAATCATAGCAAATCGTTTCATATGTGCAATATTTTTTATTATACATATATATATATACTGTGTACGATATATATTACATATTTTTTAATGTATATTCAACATAACTCTGTATGTATTTGCCATAAAACTAACTGCTTATACATACTACTTGCATTATCCTACTTAATTCTAGATGTGCTAGTAATGACAGAAAAACATTCTATGCTATACGACATGACATATTATAAAAACATTTATATATCTAGAAATGTGTGATAACCAAAGCATGTAGTAGATGTAACATGGCATGCAACGATTGTAACGTTACTTCTCAAGCGCGTGTGTCCCAGGGTTGACCGTTGTGTCAGACTGCATGGATGCTGGCATTGTTTGCTGTGTAAGTCTATTAAGTCTATAAGTGTGAATAACCTCTGTGCTTGAAGCTGGGTCGCTGTAGACGGAGGCTGTTGGGCTCAGATGGACTTTTCAACTGTGGTGCTGGACTTGTTGTACTTTCCAAAACAGCTGTCGTTGATTGTGGTGGTGCTGTTTTCGGTAAAGGTGCTGGACGTGGGTGGGGGTGGGTGTAGCCCCTATGCTTGAAACTTGGTTTCTGATTCACAAGTCTGTTGTAATTTAATGGATTTTTATCATTTGGTTGTGGTGATGCTGCTGTTGTCTGAAGTGGTGGTCCCACTGTTGTTTTAGTTGTTACTGTTAGTGGTACATATGTGTGAAGGTGGGTGTAGCCCCTATGCTTGAAACTTGGTTTTTGATTGACGAGTATGTTGTAATTCGATGGATTTCTATCGGTAAGTGGTACTGAAACTGTTGGTGGTGATGTTGGTAAATCTGTCGGATGTATTGTTGTTGATGGTGCTGTTGTTGCTAGTGCTATTGGTTTTGATCTTGGTATTGGTAGGTTAGGGTGGGTGTAGCCCCGATGTTTGAAACTTGGTTGCTGGTTGACAAGTATGTGGTAATTCAATGAATCTCCGTCATTTAGTGCTGCTGCTGTTGTTGTTAGGGGCGGTGGTGGTGCTGTTGTTGATGTTAGTGGTACGTCTGTGTGGAGGTGGGTGTAACCTCTTTGTTTGAAACTTGGCTTTTGTTGAACGAGTATGTTATACTCAAGCGGGTTGACAACTTGTGCTGCATTTGTGTGCGTTTCGGTTGATCGTTGAGATGTTGTTGCTGCTACTGTTGTTATCGGAAGTAATGTTATAACAGGTTGTGTGGCAGGTGGAAGAGTCTCTACTGGAGTTGCTACCGGGAGCAATGCTTCTTGTAGTCTTGCGTATCCTCTGTGCTTATTGCTTAGCTGTTGATTGCCAAGAAAGTTCGATTCTGTGAGTGGACCCCTCGTGCGTGCGTCCTCATGATCAGTAGTGTCTCGTGGTCCTTTAGCATAGGCAGACAGTAGCTGCAGGTCAGATTGGCTCTCTGCTTCACCATAAGCTGTCCGTATTTGCCCAATGACTGATGAGGCATGGGAAGTGTCGTCCACAAGCACCTAAAACACGACATTGGGGAAGAAAATATCTTGAATACGGAGCCGAAATTATTCAGGAAAACCTTTGTTATTCTTCCCTCCCCCATCTCTTCTCTTTCTTACTCTCTCTCTCTCTCTCTCCCTCTGTTTGTCTCTCTTCCCTTCTTGCCCCCTCTCTCTTTCTGTCTGGCTGATTTATCAAGGGTTTTACTAAATAGTTCTATGAGTAAAAGTCTTAAGAGAGATTAGATGAGGCCCAATTAGCCACTTATGTTAAGCAGCCACATGCTTGTCCATCTTGCAGTTTTGCTGGTCTATGGAATACACGACATACAAAGTACACGGCTGAATTCGTTGTATGTTGGCTTCTAATAAACCCTTGTTGTGTATAATTTGAGTTATGGGCACTTACCAGAATGGTGGTCGCCAGTAGCACGAGTGTGCGCATTTTCAGTCTACGTGTGTACGAGCACTCTGTGTATGCAGTCAATAGTGTCACTTCCTACGAATTTCGTAAAGTATCGCTTGATCTCTGTAAAGTAATAATCACATATATTGTTGTGGCGTCGAAGTATAGCCAATATTATGGTTCAGCGAGCGTCATATTGAATTTGCAATGATTGTAATCTTATTCCTTCTGTTGCAGTATAGCGACAAACTGCTTCTTTTATTGGCAAACCGGAGCCCGTTGTCAGAAACAAAATTAGTCTTAACATTAGTCTTAGTATCCATCTAACTTTTTCTCGTAGACCGTTGACAGAAACGTGGTCAAATTTTTCATATGCAGTGTATAGGACTCTGGTGCGGCCTGGGATAAAGAGTTATTTACAGAGAGAAAGTTAATGTTTAGAATAATTTTGTTTCTGACAACGGTTCGCTGGTGATTAAATACATGTATGGTCTTCCTCCTTCAGTTTATAGCAAATATTTGATTTCCACAGATACAACTTGGTAGCGAAAAATTCTATTAGTGGGTAGAATGAAACAACCTGATATTACCAGTGAAAAGTCACAATTTGATTAATCGCGTTTAACGAGAGATAATTCAATGGCTAGACTTACCCTGATTCCACAGTTGGTCTATCTAGCGTAATCCCCAAGACGTCTCTTTCACTTATTGCTGTCCGCTGCTAAACGCCTTGTCTTTTCTTGGACTCGGTGTCCAAGCAATGACCGACTTGGTGTCGCGGCAATGCAGGCGAC
Source organism: Priapulus caudatus (assembly GCF_000485595.1). NCBI lineage: Eukaryota > Metazoa > Priapulida > Priapulimorpha > Priapulimorphida > Priapulidae > Priapulus > Priapulus caudatus. The sequence goes on from NW_014577980.1 coordinate 127,004, forward strand.
GAAAGGTTTGTGACGCGCTGACGATCCATGGCATTAGTTGTATAGTGACCAGACGTGGTGACCTTCACATCGCAACCTTCACAACGTGATGCGCTCTGTCACACGCTTTGTCACGCGCGCTGCGTATACATGTGTCGTTCGTAGCTGATTGTGTCGCGCTGTCCGGCATGGGTAGTATAGAAGGTTGTAGAGACGAGCAGGGCAGGATGGAATTCGTTATAATTAGACGTTGAGCTCATTAACCTCTCGTTAACCTGCTCCGTCCTCCCCCCCCCGCGCGCGTGCCACAGGTTGCGCGATGCGAACCGAGTTTGGGGTTTACGCACCGCGCACACAGCGGCTGTTTTCTGACGCTGTCGACAGGTGTACAGGACTGCAGCTGGTGTATGTCTGGTAGAATCCTCGTGGGGTATTGTTGTGTCGAGAGTGAAAGCTGTAGGAATGTAGGGGTCGTCAGTGAAAGTACGAGCATGCGCGTGTTCGTACCTTGCTTTAGCACGACGCGGCTGCGAAACTCAGCACCTATACACACGACTTGCAATAAATACGCGACCTTTTCGTGGAAAACGTTCGTAGACAGACGTGCTGTAATTGTGGACTGTTATATTTTAATCTTCTGTGGTACAAAAAACCACTACTAGATCATTAGAAAAAGTTTGCCATCAGTGTAAACCGAGGGGTGATTTTTCGTGCGTTTTCATTTGGTAGTTATTACCATCGTGCGTTTTCATTTGGTAGTTATTATATCACATGATAGCTGCATATGATTTTTTTTTTTTTACATGCTCTCAATACTGCATTTAACACTTCTTAACCTTTTACCTAATGATTAGTCTTCGTTTAGATGATTAGACAAATGTAAAACTTTGACTTTGTATGAATGGCGTATTATATAATTATCGGTATCGCACAGCAATGCGTCCATGGAATGTGACCCACAACATTATTGTTTACTTTAATGTGATCAATTTTAAGTGAAACAATTACACACTAGGCAAATACGCCTTACTATCTTATGTTGACTTGGCATGCGTGCCATGCTGTAAGTCTCAGCAGAATAGTTATACTGTGCACTGCGACCATAAAACCAAACATAGTGAGATGTTGCTAGAGTTGTGGCAAGGGTAACGAGTTAGGGAAACCGCTATGACCAATAATGGGAACCTCGCCCCAAGCCACCTCACTGCAAGATTGTGACTGTGAACAGTCTTTGTGCATAGCATTTATGCCGCTGAAACAATGCATTGGCGAGTTGTAGAATGCTAGGAATTCTGTGTGTGAGTAGCAATGCTACTAGTTTTCTCCAATCTCTCAATTGCCACCACCCCTCCATTACCGCCACAACCTTCACAGAAGTTTATGGATGAAATCTACAGGTCACCAGTTTAGTCGTATGTGTCCGTGCCTGCGTTCGTGTGTGCGTGCACATGCATGTTTGTGTGTGCGTGCGTACGCGTGTGTTTGCGTGCGTGCGTGCGTGCGTGTGTGTACGTATGCGTGCGCGTGCGTGCACCTGTGGGTGTGCGCGTGCGTGCACCTGTGGGTGTGCGTGCGCGTGTGTGTGTGTGTTGTGTGTGCGTGTGTGTGTGAGTATGCATGCATGAATGCAATATGATGTAACTATTGCAGACCCAGCCAGGTGAAGTGGCGTTTGATGGTGGCCAGCTGTCATCGCCGCAGTGGAAACTACCAGCAGGCATTCAACACCTACAAGCTGATCCACAAGAAATTCCCAGACAATGTGGAGTGTGAGTAAATGATGCGTCCTCTCTCCAGCTAGCATTTGACTGGCAGTGTCGTTTCAGGATTTCTTTGTGGTGCCAGGAGTGGAATATCTTTGCTAATGATTACAAGTAGTTCACACACGTGCTTACAATTATTGCGTGGTAAAGCTGGATACAATGATGCAGTACAGAGAAGTGCAGAATATTCGTGCATACGTAGATATATAATATTGGTTATTATAGGATATCTGAGAGCTCTCATTGTGTTTTCAGGCCTGAAGTTCCTCGTCAGACTCTGTACGGACATGGGCTTAAAGGAGACTCAGGAGTATGCCAACAAGCTGAAGAAAGCAGAGAAGGCAAAGGAGTTGAGAGATCAGGCAAGTGTGAGGTCACCATGGAAGCAGCACCTTGCCTTAGTATCACTGCGCGCATCCAGTGACTTAATATATCTTCAGTAGGGTGTGAGGTCTCTTGTGACCTGCATGTTTATAAAATATCTTAAGTTTGCCTTTACTCGTTGGTTTGCAGATAATGAACAAAAACTGCTATTATCTAGCAGTAAATAATTCCACTTAGTATCAATGTGCGCATCTCGTGACTTAATATGTCTTCAGTAGGGTGTAATGTCTCATGTCCTACATGTTTATAAAATATCAAAAGTTTGCCTTTACACATCTATTTGTAGATATTACACAAAAACTGCGATTATCTAGCAGTGAATAATTCCATTGCGAGATAAATTCATCATATTTACTGATGCCGCACTTTTGACAGCTGATGTGCTGTCTCTGCTCAGCCATATACTCATTGTGTAAAGGTAATGTTGGTCAAACTTTAATAGTTGCCTTTGACTCGCTACAGAGGATCAGCAGTGGCAGACGTCCTGGAAGCAGTCGCGGTTCACGCATCAGCTCAGCCGAGAGCGGTGGGTTTTCCACGTTATCTCTTATCAAAGAGATCGATTTATAGCTGTCTCTATAAACATCGATATCTATTCGTTATGACTGAAAGAAATATCCCGCAAATTTCTACTAATTACATATTGTATACTGATTAAATTACTCGGTATGTAGCAATCACGGATCTGTTGTGTGTGGTGCGATCGTTAACAATGTTTTGACATTCTGTTGCTGCGTTTACAGAGCGTTCGTCTGCGTCTGGAAACGCGTCCCGCTCGCGGCCCCTCAGCACAGAGAAGGCAAAGGTTGATCTCTCCAGCGCTGGCCCATACGAGTACAGCAAGCATCTAGATGTTGGTGAGTTACCTTGAAGCCAGCTGATCTTGTGAGCGTGCCTCCAGCTATCGAGACACTCGATGGTTTTTGTCACTCCTGACAGTGACCAGCCACTTTTTCTATCACCATCACCAGAGATAGTATCAAACATGGCGGATGTTGTCGAGTCGCCAACAATAAGCTCTCATTGGAGGAGCAGACACATTAGACGACAATTTTAAAATGGTTGCCGGACGCTGCAACATTCTGTGGAAATCATCTAGTGTGTCAGTAGATTTAGAGAAGAAGTGTTTCCACTTGCACATGTATCCTACCTACTGGATTCGTTCCCCAGTTCCCGGTCATTTTCAAAATAGAAAAAGATCTAGAGTAACTCGAATGGCCCTGCCTACTGTAAAAGGTTGGGTTACAATTCGTGGAAATTGGATCAAATTACAAATAGTCTGGGCGAAGTGATGCGATTCCAGAACACACCTCTAAGCTTGCTAACATGCTATCTACATTGCGGTAGTTGTGCATGCAATGTTAATATGTGTGTTTTGAAGAGACACCTCAATGCTAGAGTAGCAGCTATTGCCATGTATCGATATATTGCTAGTCGTGAAAGTGTAATGCCATGATGGAATGGAACAAAGCATTCTCATTCTGTTAATCGCTGTGGCTTTGCAGATGTCAGTTACAAGGATCCACTGGGGCCGCAAATGGAAAGACCAAGGACATCAGCGAGGAGGAAGGAGGAGAAGGAGGAGGACTTTGCCGATGAGGAATTGGGAGATGATCTGCTGCCGGAGTAAGCAGTATGCGGGAGAGATACCAGATGATCTGCTGCCGGAGTAAGCAGTATGCGGGAGAGATACCAGATGATCTGCTGCCGGAGTAAGCAGTATGCGGGAGAGATACCAGATGATCTGCTGCCGGAGTAAGCAGTATGCGGGAGAGA
>NW_014577980.1:130924-136155 GCF_000485595.1 Priapulus caudatus
TGAACGGTAGGACGAGCTGGCGGTTGTGAGAGAGTAAGCAGGAAATAAAGGCGCGTGTCAACGGAGAGGGGCGGAGTAGTTCAATCGAGAAGAATCACGTGTGGTATGACGCAGGTAAACAGAGAAGCGATTGGTGAACTTCGAGAAAGGAATGTGATCTGGAAGACATTAGCCGCGTTCACACGTAGCAAGAAATCCGGTATTTAGCGTTCACACGAGGCAAAATGCGCGGTCCAAGAAATACGGTATCTAAACAGATCCGGTATTTGATGTAAATACGCGGCTTCCCAGACCCCGAATAATTTGCCGTGTTTGAGAAATGCCGGATCTCTTGGACCGCGCATTTCTTCGTGTGAACACTAAATATCGTATTTCTGAAGCTGCGTATTTTATAGACTGGTCTGCGCTCGACAGTTCCAGTGTAACGCGAGTGGGACTGTCGAGCGCGGACCAGTCTACATATTTTATCGGCAGTTGGTGCGCATTGCATTGTTTATTTTGCATTGTTCGTTTGATTGTTTAAAGCAGCTCGCAGCTCGCAAATACGGCATTTCTGGAGCCGCGAATCAGCGTGTGAACGCTCGCTCGCGTATTTGTCTCAGATTCGGTATTTCGCAAATACGGAGTCTCGTGTGAACGCGGCTGATATCTCTGCGACTACAACTCTATGGGTGCATGTGCAATGCTTACGGAAGTGTTGCTCGTGACGTAATAAGTCGTAGTGGAATAAGTTGACCGTTTGGCAGTTACTGTTGTGGAATGTTCATCACTGTTTTGGTGAGCATCCAAATGCCATCTATGTAGATGGCTGTAATACGACACTCGGTGTGATTCACTATCGCCAGGTCTTATATGTCGTATTAGAACGTTACCCTTGCACGCTGGCGTGCTATTTATGTTAGCTCACACTTGCTTATTGCCACCGTTGATGTGGTGGGTGGAGTCCCATTTAAAATAATATAAAGCAGCGGTATCTTCTCCTAATCAGGTGTTACCACTTCTGACTGTATTAGGTCTGTGCTGGGCAGCGATCATGGTGTTTATATAGTTTTGGTGCTGTAATCCGTCCATTACCTTCTGTCACTTTGTGTTGTGATTTTATGTACATGTACATGCGTTGTTAATTGCATAGTGTTGCTAGTAAATTACGAAATTCTTGATGGCAACCCATTACGATTGTATTGGGTTTAGTTGTTGGTTTCTTTGACTGTGTTATTGTCTTTGGCGTCACTCGAAAAGCAACCTGATCATTTCATAAACTATTCAACGCTAGCATTTATGGAGCCTGTAGTCATTTGGCAATACACTGCAATTTTTGCTTTTGTTGAAAGCCATGTAAGTTGTTTCGTGATAGGAGTTCAGATATGAATAATATATAGAATAATTAGATAGGAAAGAACTCCAGCCGTTATTCTATACATTACCAATCTTAAACAGGGACAGGTAAATTTCTTTTTTTGTAGTGATTGTTTAAAACCCTGTTGCTTTACACATCATTTAGACGTGGCGTTAGACATTGCTGTCAGTGATGTTATATAATACCTTGTGCAATAAACAGTGATATGTAATTCAAAGTGACAATGCGTATAATCTAGGTTTCTATAACCAAATATTTGGAAACATCACTGTGACCGGTGTGTGTGTGTGCGTGCGTGCGTGCGTGCGTGCGTGCGTGCGTGCGTGCGTGCGTGCGTGCGTGCGTGCGTGCGTGCGTGCGTGCGTGCGTGCGTGCGTGCGTGCGTGNTTTACACCTCTTGACCTTTGACCATTAACCGGACGATCATGCGATTCTACAAGCTGCATCTGACTATGTCAGATGAGCTAAAAACTGGTTTGAAAATGCATTGAAACGCAGCAGAAAATACGTCAGAATGGCGCTAAAGGGGTCCATTTTTTCCAAATTTTCTGGGGGAGGGCCCCCCATACCCCCCGCCGCGCTCGGGCTCCGCCCTCGAGTTCCGGGTGTTACCTAATTCGATCCCCCCCGCAAAACTCGCTGGTTACGGGCCTGCACACACGCACGCACGCACGCACGCACGCACGCACGGACGCACGCACGCACGCACGCACACACACACACACACAGAAAATCCCCAATTTATAGTAAGATACTGTAACTGGAGTGGCTGAAAAAAACTGGTGAACCCACGGTCCATTTATCTTGTTAAATTTACTGGACCGAGAGAGATTTTGATGGTCTCGGACCACGGTCCACCGCCTAACGTCGAAGACTGCATTTGAATATACTAGGTCGAATATACTTGACCTCTGCTGCGTGAATTGTTGTGACAGCCAATACATATGAAGATTCGTAAGTGCATGTTGATCCATATATATCAGGGAAAAAATTACTTTAACATTTTTTTTTTTTTAATTCAATTTGAGAAATATACAATCAAGTATCAGGAATCAGGAATCAGGTATCAGGAATTTTCGACCCACAACTCAGTCCCCAGATTTTTTCTTTAAAAGTATTTGTGTAAAACCTTAAACCTTACCCTTTGAAAATTAATATGGGCTTTTTATATACGTAGTCCCTCGATCCTCCCTCCGAAAAAAAAACTCATGTTAAATTAGTCTCCATATTATCAGTCGAGAAAGACAGTATCCCATTCTCAACTCTAGTAGATGTGCCTTTGAAAAAATGCCATTATGTTAGAATTTTTAGACCGTAGTTTTTTTTAAATAAATTCACTTTCTCCTTTGAACAATAGAAGGATGCAGATAATAGCAATTTTTCATAGGACTAAGGAGTCCCCCCTTGTATGTCATATTTTTGGTACATAACAATCTGTAAACGACTGGTTAGTAGTTAAGCCTTAATAGTGTAGCGGTGGCACCGAACCCTAGACCGGGTTCCTAGCAGGGTGGCTCCCTGGGAACCAGAGTGTGGGTGATCCGTGTTTGTAATTGTATAATTATTTGTGATGTCTGCTGTTTATTAGTGTGCGTTTTCGTGTTGTTTTGCCGGCTCATCAATTAACGATGTAGATAAGTCGAGTCCCTGCATGGGGGCAGCCATGTTGGGTTAGCCACCCACTCTTAGGCCATGTTGAATTTAGATGCATTGTTTAACGTGAATGATTACCGCTCCTGATCTTAACGGCCGCTAGAGGGCCTACCCACCAGAGCGTTAACCCCTTACTATATGAAAGTGGGTGGCTGCTGACTGAGCCAGACCGGCCAATGAGTGAGCAGGTCGTCCAATCAGCGAGCAGGCTTTTGCCTGACGTCATTTCTCAAGTTATTCAAGTTGAATTTATAACTGCAATTAGTGCACGCTTCTGCCAAAGCCATTAACTAGATTGTTTCCATTCATCAGGTATTCGCCTGGGGCAAAGTTTTGCCGTATTTACTTCTGTACGCTCGATTGCTTGCCGCTAATCCAATTCCCTGCCATAAGGCAAACACCGTTTTCGGTCGATCGATAACGAGGCTCGCAAACCGCTGACGCGGCGCTCGCTTACAGGCGTTAGTGTAGCCGTGCGGAACATAACGACTGTATTATAAAGGTTAATGCATTGTTATGCAAATTTGGTGTAGTGTAAACTGAGAGCCAGGTATTATTTTATTTATATATTTTACCATCTTTAAAAGGCCATAATAAAAATATTGTTTGTTTGCCCTCACCCGACCGACCTGCCAAAAAGGGGCAGACTCAAAAAATGTTATTGATCTTTTTTTTGTCTTTTTTATTTAAACAAATTGTATCACTGTACATTGTATAAATCTGTAGGCAATACATTATATGTACCAAGCAAAAGAAACATTCAACATAAAAGGTATCTCCACACAAGCACACCCGAGCATGTAGACACTATGCTGAATTTGTAAAAAGACCCCCACCCTCAAAAAAAGCCGACCTACCTACCCAAACTTTTCAGCCTGAGTCGGGTGAGGGCAAACAAATATTTTTTTAATTGTGGCCTAACCTATTCTATATGTCCAGCCTCATGCTTGCTGTACCAGGCATTCTGGTAAATTTTAATTTCAGCTTGCCTTCTCAAACCATCTACATTACTTGGTAGAGGTTATACTTATAGGTGATTCAATGTCATTACTTGTTTTTTTTAATTATTGTTGTCATGGTAATTGGTATGACAACTTGTCAACTACGGGCAGTGTGGCCGGTGTGCCTATGCCTATGGTTAGTATGGCGGTGGTTAGTTGCATGGTTCAATTAACTGTTCTACTTTAGTACTATATTCAATTATTTAGGTATTAGTAATAGTATGTCTCTGTGACATTGATTCAGAGCCTGAGTGAGGGGTGCAACACTGCAGCAGCTTTCGCGTAGAGCCGTAAATGTCAAAATTCGTAAAATCGTGTACACCGGCATTTGTGGCCAGGACTAGGAGTAGGAGTAGCCTCTTTTCAGTCATAGCCTTAGGTGAGGAAATGTTATTAAATTTTCCTATTTAACATCGGATGATCAGTCCGTGACACAGTGACACACGACAGTGACGACACATACAATACATACCTACAAGAGCTGGTTTCCTTGCCAATGCGTTTGTTACACAAACAGCAGTAAAGCCTATCACTCCAAATAATGTTGGGTAATAATACTGGTCGAAAATACCCATTGTGATAGACCCTAAGAATAAATAAAAGGCTTTAAAATTTTAGTGTTGACTGGAAACCTATGCGGATAACTGCACGACCTCGTAGCATAGGTCAATCATCGACGGCGTGGAGATGCTCAAATTTCCCAACATTCGCGTAACAAGTTTGCTAGACTGGTACATAATTCTACTTCCTTATAGAACTGAGTTCATGCTCAGATAAGGTACCAGTCAACAACATTTCAGTGTCTTGTTTAGGTCATTTATCTATTTCTTGCGTCACGGAAAATCTATTCCAAATAATTATTAGCCCGTTCAGAAAGTTAAGAAAATCTTCGAGATTTATCAACGATGCAGAAACAAGTTTTGGATTTCTGGATAAAATATACGTCTAGATTGTACTAGACTGATTTATACTCTTCGCGAAACCATGGTTTTATTAATAGTTCCCACCACTTGATTTGGCTGAGCTTACAAGACCGCAACCGTCTGATTACAGATTAGCAGACAGAAGGTAGTCAGCAAATCCACTTTAGGCACCTTAGGTATCACGAAGTGATGCACAGATTTCTGTGTATCATCAACTGATGCACAGACTTTCCGTATATCAAGGAATGATGCAAAAACCCTAACCAGTAACCCTAACCCTAACCCTGGCCAGTAACC